>NW_024750870.1:0-69435 GCF_018991925.1 Homarus americanus
ACCTACACCTCCCGCCTTTGTGGTCACGTTCTCCTATTGCTGGACCCACACCCTCCCTCCAGCGGTCTTGTTCACTCTGTTGCTGGACCAACACCTCCTTCCTGTGTGATCTTGTTCACCCTGATTCTGGACATACACTCTCCCTTCTGTGTGGTCTTATTCACCAGATCCTGACCTAAACCTTTCCTCGTGTTTGGTCTTGTTTACCCTGAAACTGACCCACACCCTCTTCCCTCCTGTGTGGTCTTGTTCACCTGATGCTGGACCCACACCCTCCTCCTGTGTGGTCTTGTTCACCCCTGATGCTGGACATACACCCTCCCTCCTGTGTCGTCTTGTTCATCCTCATGCTGACCTACACCTCCCTACTGTGTGTCTTGTTTTCCTGATGCTGGACCCACACCCTCCCTCCCTGTGCCGTCTTGTTCACCCTCATGCTGGACCTACACCTCCCTCCTTGTGTGATCTTGTTCATCCATGCTGGACCCACACCTCCCTACTGTAGTCTTGTTTTCCTGATGCTGGACCTACACTCTCCCTCTCCCCTGGTGATCTTGTTCACCCCTGATGCTGGACCTACACCCTCCCTCCTGTGCTGTCTTGTTCATCCTCATGCTGGACCCACACCCTCCCTTGTGTGGTCTTGTTTTTCCTGATGCTGGACCCACACCTCCCTCCTGTGCGTCTTGTTCACCCTCATGCTGGACTCCACCTCCTCTCTCCAGCGTGGTCTTCTTCAACCTCATGCTGACCACACCTCCTCCTGTGTCATCTTGTTCACCCCCATGCCTGGGCTACTCCCTCCCTACTGTGTGGTCTTGTTCACGCTGATGCTCGACCCACACCCACCTCCTGTGTCGTCTTGTTCACCCCTGCTGACCTACACCTCCTCCTGTGATCTTGTTCACCCTGATGCTGGACCTACACCTGCCTCCCAGCTCACGTCATGCTGGACCTACACTCTCCTCCTTGTGGTCTTGTTTTCCATCATGCTGACCTACATCCTCCCTCCCCTGAGTGGTCTTGTTCAACCTGATGCTGGACCTACAACCACCGTCCTGTTTGGTCTTTTTCACCCTGATGCTGACTCCACACCCCTCCTGTGTGGTCTTCTTCACCCTGATGCTGACCTACACCTCCCTCCCGTGTGGTCTTGTTCACCCTGATGCTGACCAACACCCTCCGTCCTGTTTGGTCTTTTTCACCCTGATGCTGGATTTACACCCTCCCTCCCTCCTGTGTGGTCTTGTTCACCCTGATGCTGGACCCACACCCTCCCACCTGTTAGGTCTTGTTCACCTGATGCTGACCTACACTCTCCTCCTGTGTGGTCTTGTTTTCTCCATCATGCTGACCCACGTCCTCCCCTCCTGAGTGGGTCTTGTTCACCCTGATGCTTGACCTACACCCTCCCTCTCCTGTGTGGTCTTGTTCACCCTGATGCTGGCCCCACCCTCCCGCCTGTGTGGCTTCTTTTACACCTGATGCTGACCCACCCTCCTTCTGTGTGGTCTTATTCACCCCATGCGAATCAACACTCTCCCTCCTGTGTGATCTTGTCCACCCTGATGTTGACCTACACCTCCTCCCTGTGCCGTCTTGTTCAACCCTCATGCTGGACCTACACCCTCCTCGTGTGTAGTCTTGTTTTCCCTGATGCTGACCTACACCTCCCTCCTGTGTCGTCTTGTTCACCCTGATGCTGGACCACACTCCCCCCACCTCTGTGGTCTTGTTCACCTTGATGCTGACCTACACCTCCCTCCTCTGTGGTCTGCCTGTCATGCTGCACGTACACCCTCCTGTCTCTGTGGTCTTTTTCACACTGATGCTGGACCTACACCCTCCCTCTGTGTGGTCTTGTTCACCCTGATGCTGGAACTGTACCCCTCCTCCTGTGTGGGGTCTTGTTCAACCCTGATGCTGACCTACACCTCCTCTCCCGTGTGGTCTTGTTCACCCTGATGCTGGACCAACACCTCCGTCCTGTTTGGTCTTGTTCTCCCTCCTGCTGGACCTACGCCCTCCCTCCTGTGTGGTCTTGTTCACCCTGATGCTGGACCTACACCCTCCCTCCTCTGTGGTCTTGTTCACCCTGATGCTGGACCTACACCCTCCCTCCTGTGTGGTCTTGTTCTCCCTGATGCTGGACCTACACCCTCCCTCCTGTGTGGTCTTGTTCTCCCTCCTGCTGGACCTATGCCCTCCCTCCTGTGTGGTCTTGTTCTCCCTGATGCTGGACCTACACCCTCCCTCCTGTGTGGTCTTGTTCTCCCTGATGCTGGACTCCACACCTCTCTCCTTCCTCCTGTGTGTGTGGTCTTGTTCTCTCCCCTGGGATGCTGGACTCCACGCCCTCCCTCCCTGTGTGGTCTTGCCTTCTGATGCTGGACCCACACCCTCCCTCCTGTGGTGTCTTTGTTCTCCTGATGCCAACTCCACACCTCCCTCCTGTGCGGTCTTGTTCTCCTGATGCCGGACCTCTATGACCTCCCTCCTGTGTGGTCTTGGTCACCCTGATGCTGGACCTACACCCTCCCTCCCGTGTGGTCTAGTTCACCCTGATGCTGGACCTACACCCTCCCTCCTGTGTGGTCTTGTTCACCCTAATGCTGGACCTACACCCTCCCTTCTGTGTGGTCTTGTTCACCCTGCTATTGGACCTGCACCCTCCCTCCTGTGAGGTCATATTCACCCTGATGGTTGACTTACAACCTCCCTCCTGTGTGATCTTGTTCACCATGAACTGGACATGCCCCCTCCATCCCTCCTGTGTGGTCTTGTTCACCCTGATGCTGGACCTACACCCTCTCTCCTGTGTGGTCTTGTTCACCCTGATGCTGAATCTACACCTTCCCTCCTTTGTGGTCTAGTTCAGCCTGATGCTGAACCTACACCCTCCGCCCATTGTGGTCTTTTTCACCCTGATGCTGGACCTACATCCTCCCTCCTGTGTGATGTTGTTCACCCTGAAACTGGACCTACACCCTCCCTCCCTCCTATGTTGTCTTGTTCACCCCTATGCTGGACCTACACCCTCCCTCCTATGTGGTCTTGTTCACCCTGATGCTGGAAGTACACCCTCTCTCCTGTGTGGTCTAGTTCAAACCTGATGCTGGACCTACACCCTCCCTCCTGTGTGATCTTTTTCACCCTGAAACTGGATCTACACCCTCCCTCCTGTGTGGTCTTGTTCTCCCTGATGCTGGACCTACACCCTCCCTCCCTATTGGTCTTGTTCACCCTGATGCTGGACCTACACCCTCCCTCCTGTGTGTTCACCCTGATGCTGGACCTACACCCTCCCTCCTGTGTCGTCTTGTTCTCCCTGATGCTGGACCTACGCCCTCCCTCCTGTGTGGTCTTGTTCTCCCTGATGCTGGACCTAAACCCTCCCTCCTGTGTGGTATTGTTCACCCTGATGCTGGACCTACACCCTCCCTCCTGTGTGGTCTTGTTCACCCTGATGCTGGACCTACACCCTCCCTCCTGTGTGGTCTTGTTCTCCCGGATGCTGGACCTACACCCTCCCTCCTGTGTGGTCTTGTTCTCCCTGATGCTGGACCTACACCCTCCCTCCTGTGTGGTCTTGTTCACCCTGATGCTGGACCTACACCCTCCCTCCTGTGTCTTGTTCACCCTGATGCTGGACCTACACCCTCCCTCCTGTGTCGTCTTGTTCTCCCTGATGCTGGACCTACGCCCTCCATCCTGTGTGGTCTTGTTCACCCTGATGCTGGACCTACACCCTCCCTCCTGTGTGGTCTTGTTCACCCTGATGCTGGACCTACACCCTCCCTCCTGTGTGGTCTTGTTCTCCCTGATGCTGGACCTACACCCTCCCTCCTGTGTGGTCTTGTTCTCCCTGATGCTGGACCTACGCCCTCCCTCCTGTGTGGTCTTGTTCTCCCTGATGCTGGACCTACACCCTCCCTCCTGTGTGGTCTTGTTCACCCTGATGCTGGACCTACACCCTCCCTCCTGTGTCGTCTTGTTCTCCCTGATGCTGGACCTACACCCTCCCTCCTGTGTGGTCTTGTTCTCCCTGATGCTGGACCTACACCCTCCCTCCTGTGTGGTCTTGTTCTCCCTGATGCTGGACCTACACCCTCCCTCCTGTGTGGTCTTGTTCACCCTGATGCTGGACCTACACCCTCCCTCCTGTGTGGTCTTGTTCACCCTGATGCTGGACCTACACCCTCCCTCCTGTGTGGTCTTGTTCACCCTGATGCTGGACCTACACCCTCCCGCCTATGTGGTCACGTTCTCCCTAATGCTGGACCTACACCCTCCCTCCAGCGTGGTCTTGTTCACCCTGTTGCTGGACCAACACTCTCCTTCCTGTGTGATCTTGTTCACCCTGATTCTGGACATACACTCTCCCTTCTGTGTGGTCTTATTCACCATGATCCTGGACCTACACCTTTCCTCGTGTTTGGTCTTGTTCACCCTGAAACTGGACCTACACCCTCCTTTCCTCCTGTGTGGTCTTGTTCACCCTCATGCTGGACCTATACACTCCCCCCTGTGTCGTTTGTTTACACTGATGCTGGACCTACACCCTCCCTCCTTTGTGGTCTTGTTCACCCTGATGCTGGACCTACACCCTCCCTCCTGTGTCGTTTTGTTTACCCCGATGCTGGACCTACACTCTCCCTCCTGTGTGATCTTGTTCACCCTGATGCTGTACCTACACCCTCCCTCCTGTGCCGTCTTGTTCACCCTCATGCTGGACCTACACCCTCCCTCACCTGTGGTCTTGTTCTCCCTGATGCTGAATTCCACCCTCCCTCCTGTGTGGTCTTGTTCACCCTGATGCTGGACCCTACGCCCTCCCTCCTGTGTGGTCTTGTTCACCCTGATGCTGGACCTACACCCTCCCTCCTGTGTGGTCTTGTTCTCCCTCCTGCTGGACCTACGCCCTTCCTCCTGTGTGGTCTTGTTCTCCCTGCTGCTGAACCTACACCCTCACTTTTGTGTCGTCTTGTTCACCCTGATGCTGAACCTACACCCTCCCTTTTGTGTCGTCTTGTTCACCCTGATGCTGGACCTACACTCTCCCTCCTGTGTGGTCTTGTTCACCCTGATGCTGGACCTACGCCCTCCCTCCTGTGTGGTCTTGTTCACCCTGATGCTGGACCTACACCCTCCTTCCTGTGTGGTCTTGTTCACCCTGATGCTGGACCTACACCCTCCCTCCTGTGTGGTCTTGTTCTCCCTGATGCTGGACCTACGCCCTCCCTCCTGTGTGGTCTTGTTCTCCCTGATGCTGGACCTACGCCCTCCCTCCTGTGTGGTCTTGTTCTACCTGATGCTGGACCTACGCCCTCCCTCCTGTGTGGTCTTGTTCTCCCTGATGCTGGACCTACACCCTCCCTGCTGTGTCGTCTTGTTCACCCTGATGCTGGACCTACGCCCTCCCTCCTGTGTGGTCTTGTTCACCCTGATGCTGCAATGCACACCCTGTCTCTGTGGTCTTGTTCACCCTGATGCTGGACTCCATACCTCCTGTGTTTTGTTTGTCCCTGATGCTGGACCCACACCTCCCTCCTCCTGTGTGGTCTTGTTCACGCTCATGCTGCTTGTACACCCTCCTGTCTCTGTGGTCTTGTTCACCCTGATGCTGGACCTATACCTCCTCCTGTGTCGTTTTGTTTGCCCCTGATGCTGGACCTACACCCTCCCTCCTGTGTGTCTTGTTCACGCTCATGCTGCACGTACAACCTCCCGTCTCTGTGGTCTTGTGCTCACCCTGATGCTGGACCTATAACCCTCCCTCCTGTGTCGTTTTGTTTGCCCTGATGCTGACCCACCCTCCCCTGGGTCTTGTTCACGCTCATGCTGCTTGTACACCCTCCTGTCTCTGTGGTCTTGTACCCTGATGCTGGACCCACACCCTCCTCTGTGTCGTCTTGTTCATCCCTGATGCTGGACCTACACCTCCCTCCTCCTGTGTGGTCTTGTTTTCCATCATGCTGACCCACGTCCTCCCTACTGAGTGGTCACAGTTCACTCCTGATGCTGACTCCACACCTCCTGTGTGGTCTTTTTTCATCATGCTGACCTACACCCTCCTGTGATCTTTTCACCCTGATGCTGACCCACACCCTCCCTCCTCCTGTCTTTTTTCCATCATGCTGGACCCACGTCCTCCCTACTGAGTGGTCATGTTCACCCCTGATGCTGGACCTCACACCCCCTCCTGTGTCGTCTTGATCACCCTGATGCTGGACCCACACCTCCTCCCTCCTGTGTGATCTTGTTCACCCTGATGCTGGACTCCACCTCCCTCCTGTGTGGTCTTGTTCACCCTCATTCTGGACCTACACTCCTGTGTGGTCTTCTTCCATCTTGCTGGACCCACGTCCTCCCTCCTCAGTGGTCTTGTTCACCCTGATGCTGGACCCACACCTCCGTCCTGTTTGGTCTTTTTTCAACCCTGATGCTGGACTTACACTCTCCTCCTGGTCTTGTTCACTCCTGATGTTGACCAACACCTCCGTCCTGTTTGGTTTTTCAACCCTGATGCTGGCTCTACACCCTCCCTGGTGGTCATGTTCTCCTAATTGGGACTCCACACCCTCTCCTCCAGCGTGGTCTTGTTCACCCTGTTGCTGGACTCCACACTCTTCCCCTGTGTGATCTTGTTCACCCTGATTCTGACATACACTCTCCCCTTCTGTGTGGTCTTATTCACCATGATCCTGACCTACACCTTCCTCGTGTTTGGTCTTGTTCACCCTGAAACTGACCTACACCTCCTTTCTCCCTGTGGTCTTTTTCACATATGGACCCATACACTCCATGTCGTTTGTTTACACTGATGCTGACCTATACTCTCCTCTGTGTGGTCTTGTTCACCCTGATGCTGGACCTACACCTCCCTCCTGTGTCATTTGAGTTACCCCTGATGCTGGACCCACACTCTCCTCCTGTGTGATCTTGTTCACCCTGATGCTGTACCCACACCCTCCTGTGCCGTCTTGTTCATCCTCTGCTGGTCCACACCCTCCTAGTCTTGTTTTCCTGATGCTGGACCTACACCTCCTCCTGTGTCGTCTTGTTCACCCTCATGCTGGACCTACACCTCCTTCCAGCGTGGTCTTGTTCACCCTCATGCTGACCTACACCTCCTGAGTGGTCTTGTTCACCCTGATGTTGACCAACACCTCCCACCTGTGTGTTCTTGTTCACCCTCATGCTGACCTCACACCCTCCCTCCCGTGTAGTCTTGTTATTTCTTAATGCTGGACCTATGTCCTCCCTCCTGAGTGGTCTTGTTCACCCTGATGCTGGACTTGCACCCCCTCCCTTGTGTGTCTTGTTCACCCTGATGCTGGACACACACTCTCCTCCTGTGTGATCTTTCACCCTGATGCCGGTCCTACACCCTCTCCTGTGTGGTCTATTTCACCCTGATGCTGGACCCACACCCCCCACCTCTGTGGTCTTGTTCACCTTGATGCTGGAACTCCACACCTCCCCTCCTGTGTGGTCTTGTTCACGCCTCATGCTGCACGTACACCCTCCTGTCTCTGTGGTCTTGTTCAACCCTGATGCTGGACCTATAACCCTCCCTCCTGTGTCTGTTTTGTTTGCCCTGATGCTGGACCCACACCCCTCCTGTGTGGTCTTGTTCACGCTCATGTACACCCTCCCGTCTGTGGTCTTGTTCACCCTGATGCTGGACCCAACCTCCCTCTTCTGTGTCGTCTTGTTCACCCATGCTGGACCTACACCTCCCTCCTGTGTGGTCTTGTTTTTCCATCATGCTGGACCTACGTCCTCCCTACTGAGTGGTCACACCACCCTGATGCTGACCTACACCCTCCTCCTCCCTGGGTCTTGTTTTCCATCATGCTGGACCTCCACCTCCCTCCTGTGTGATCTTGTTCACCCTGATGCTGGACCCACACCCTCCCTCCTGTGTGGTCTTGTTTTCCATCATGCTGACCCCACGTCCTCCCTACTGAGTGGTCATGTTCACCCTGATGCTGGACCCACACCCACCCTCCCTGTGTCGTCTTGATCACCCTGATGCTGGACCTCCACACCTCCCTCCTGTGTGATCTTGTTCACCCTGATGCTGGACCTACACCCTCCCTCCTGTGTGGTCTTGTTCACCTCATTCTGGACCTCCACACTCTCCCTCCTGTGTGGTCTTGTTTTCCGTCATGCTGGACCCACGTCCTCCCCTCCTGAGTGGTCTTGTTCACCCTGATGTGGACCTACACCCTCCGTCCTGTTTGGTCTTTTTTCACCTGATGTTGACTTACACCTCCCTCCTCCTGTGTGGTCTTGTTCAACCCTGATGCTGGACCTACACCCTCTCCTGTGTGGTCTTTTTCACTGATGCGGACCAACACCTCCGTCCTGTTTGGTCTTTTTCACCCTGATGCTGGCTCTACACCCTCCCGCCTGTGTGGTCTTTCACCCTGATGCTGGACCTACACCCTCCCTCCTGTGTGGTCTTGTTCACCCTGATGCTGACCTACACCCTCCTCGAGCGTGGTCTTGTTCACCTCATGCTGGACCTACACCTCCCTCCTGTGTAGTATTGATATTCTCTGATGCTGACCTACACCCTCCTCCTGTGTGGTCTTTCCTGATGCTGACCAACACCTCCCACCTGTGGTCTTGTTCACCCTGATGCTGGACCCACACCCTCCCGCCTTTGTGGTCATGTTCTCCCAATGTTGACTCCACACCTCTCCAGCGTGGTCTTGTTCACCCTGTTGCTGACCTACACTCTCCATCCTGTGTGATCTTGTTCACCCTGATTCTGGACCCACACTCTCCCTTCTGTGTGGCTCTTATTCACCATGATCCTGACCTACATCTTTCCTCGTGTTTGGTCTTGTTCACCCTGAAACTGGACCTACACCCTCCTTTCCTCCTGTGTGGTCTTGTTCACCCTGATGCTGGAGCTATACACTCCCCCCTGTGCCGTCTTGTTGTTCTCATGTTGACCCACACCTCCCTGTGTGTAGTCTTGTTCACCTCATGCTGAACCTACACCCTCCCTCCTGTGTAGTATTGATTTTCACTGATGCACCCACACCTCCCTCCTGTGTGGTCTTGTTCACCCTGATGTTGACCAACACCCTCCCACCTGTGGGTCTGTTCACCCTGATGCTGGACCTACACCCTCCCGCCTGTGTCAGTCTTGTTCACCTCATGCCGACCCACCTCCTGTGTGGTCTTGTTGTCTGATGCTGGACCCACACCCTCCCTCCTGTGTGAATTGTTCACCCTGATGCTGGACCTACACCCTCCACCTGTGTGGTCTTGTTCAACCTGATGCTGGACCTACACTCCCTCCTGTGTGTCTTGTTCACCCTGATGCTGACCTACACCCTCCTGTGGATTGTTCACCCTGATGCTGGACCTACACCTCCTTCCTGTGTGGTCTTGTTCACCTGATGCTGGACCCACCCTCCCTCCTGTTTGGTCTTGTTCACCCTATGCTGACCTACACCTCCTCCTGTGTGGTCTTACCACCCTGATGCTGGACCTACACCTCCCCTCCTGTGTGATCTTGTTCACCTGATGCCGGACCTACACCTCCCTCCTGTGTGGTCATTCACACCTGATGCTGACCCACACCCCCCACCTCTGTGGTCTGTTCTTCTGATGCTGACCCACACCTCCCTCTCCTGTGTGGTCTTGTTCACCCTGATGCTGCACCCTCCGTCCTTGCTCCTATGACCCTCCTCCTGTGTGGTCTTGTTCACCCTGATGCTGACCTACACCCTCCCTGTCCTGTGGTCTTGTTCACCCTGATGCTGGACCCACCTCCTTCTGTGTGGTCTTGTTCACCCTGATGCTGGACCTACACCCTCCCTCCTGTGTGGTCTTGTTTTCATCATGCTGACCTACACCCTCCTGTGATCTTGTTCACCCTGATGCTGACCTACACCCTCCCTCCTGTGTTCTGTTTTTCATCATGCTGGAATCTACTCCTCCCTACTGAGTGGTCATGTTCCACCCTGATGCTGACCTACACCCACCCTCCTGTGTCGTCTTGATCACCCTGATGCTGACCTACACCCTCCAGTGTGGTCTTGTTTTCCTCATGCTGACCTACACCCTCCCTCCTGTGTGGTCTTGTTCACCCTGATGCTGGACCTACACCCTCCCTCTCCTGTGTCCTGTTTTCCACCATGCTGGACCCCACTCCCGCCTTTGTGGTCTCGTTCACCCTGATGCTGACCTACACCTCCCTCCTGTGTGGTCTTGTTCACCCTGATGCTGACCAACACCCTCCCTCCTGTGTGATCTTGTTCAATGCTGGATCTGACACTCTCCTCTGTGTGGTCTTATTCACCCTGATCCACAACCTTCTGTGTGGTCTTGTTCACCCTGATGCTGGACTTACACCCTCCTCCTGTGTGGTCTTGTTCACCCTGATGCTGGACCTACACCTCCCTCCTGTGTGGTCTTGTTTACCCCTGATGCTGGACCTACACCCACCCTCCTGTGTCATCTGTTCACCCCATGCTCGGGCTACACCCTCCCTCCTGTGTGGTCTTGTTCACCCGATGCTGACCTACACCCTCCCTCCTGTGTCGTCTTGTTCACCCTCATGCTGGACCTACACCCTCCCCTCCTGTGTGTCTTGTTCACCCTGATGCTGACCTACACCCTCCCTCCTGTGTGGTCTTGTTCACCTGATGCTGACCTACACTCTCCCTCCTGTGTGGTCTTGTTTTCCATGATGCTGGACCTACACCTCCCTCCTGTGTGGTCTTGTTCACCCTGATGCTGACCTACAACCTCCGTCCTGTTTGGTCTTTTTCACCTGATGCTGGACTACACCCTCCCTCCTGTGTGGTCTTTCACCTCTGATGCTGACCTACACCCTCCTCCTGTGCCGTCTTGTTCACCCTCATGCTGGCCCACACCGTCCGTCGTGTAGTCTTGTTTCCCTGATGCTGGATCTACACCCTCCCTCCTGTGTGTCTTGTTCACCTCATGCTGGACCTACACCTCCTCGAGCGGGTCTTGTTCACCTCATGCTGGACTCCACCCTCCTCCTGTGTGGTCTTGTTCACCCTGATGCTGGACTAAACACCTCCTCCTCCTGTGTGGTCTTGTTCACCTCATGCTGTACCTACACCTCCCGCCTTGTGGTCATGTTCACCCTGATGCTGGACCTACACCCTCCGCCTGTGTGGTCTTGTTCACCCTGATGCTGGACCTACACCTCCCGCCTGTGTGGTCATGTTCACCCTGATGCTGGACCTACACCCTCCCCTGCTGTGTGATCTTGTTCACCCTGATGCTCGACTCCACACCCACCCTCCTGTGTCGCTTGTTCACCCTCAATGTTGACCTACACCCTTCCTCCTGTGTGGTCTTGTTCACCCTGATGCTGGACTCCACACCTCCTCCTGTTTGGTCTTGTTCACCCTGATGCTCGACCTACACCTACCCTCCCGTGTCGTCTTGTTCACCAATGCTGGACCTACACCCTTCCTCCTGTGTGGTCTTGTTCACCCCTGATTCTGGACCTACACCTCCCTCTTCTGTGTGGTCTTGTTCACTCTCATGCTGGACATACACCCTCCAGCATGGTCTTGTTCACCTTGTTGCTGGACTCCACACCTCCTCCGTGTGTGGTCTTGTTCACCCTGATGCTGGACCTACACCTCCCTCTCCTTGTGATCTTGTTCACAGTGATGCTGGACCTACACCTCCTCCTCCTGTGTGTGGCTTGTTCACCTGATGTTTAACCCACATCCACCTTCCTCCTGTCCTGCTTGTTCACTCTCATGCTGGACCTACACCTCCTGTGTGGTCTTGTTCACCCTGATGCTGGACCTACACCCTCCCTCCTGTGTCGTTTTGTTTACCCTGATGCTGACCTACACTCTCCTCTCCTGATCTTGTTCACCCTGATGCTGTACCTACCACCTCCCTCCTGTGCCGTCTTGTTCACCTCATGCTGGACCTACACCCTCCTCGTGTGTGTAGTCTTGTTTTTCCTGATGCTGGACCTACACCTCCCTCCTGTGTGTGGTCTTGTTCACCCTGATGCTGGACCTACACCCTCCCTCCTGTGTCGTTTTGTTTACCCTGATGCTGGACCTACACTTCCCTCCTGTGTGTGATCTTGTTCACCCTGATGCTGTACCTACACCTCCCTCCTGTGTGGTCTTGTTCACCCTGATGCTGGACCTACACCTCCCCTCCTGTGTCGTTTTGTTTACCCTGATGCTGGACCTACACTTCCCTCCTCCTGTGTGATCTTGTTCACCCTGATGCTGTACCTGCACCTCCCCTCCTGTGTCGTCTTGTTCACCCTCATGCTGGACCTACACCCTCTAGCGTGTGGTCTTATTCACCTCATGCTGCACCTACACCCTCCCTCCTGTGTAGTATTGATTTTCACTGATGCTGACCTACACCCTCCCTCCTGTGTGGTCTTGTTCACCCTGATGTTGGACCAACAACCTCCCCCCTGTGTGGTCTTGTTCCCCTGATGCTGGACTACACCTCCCGCCTGTGTCGTCTTGTTCACCTCATGCTGGACTACACCTCCTCCCGTGTAGTCTTGTTGTTTCTAGCGGGACCTACGTCCTCCTCCTGAGTGGTCTTGTTCACCCTGATGCTGGACCTACACCTCCACTCCTGTTTGGTCTTTTTCAACCTGATGCTGGACTTGCACCTCCTCCTGTGTGGTCTTGTTCACCGATGCTGGACATACACCCTCCCTCCTGTGTGATCTTTCACCCTGATGCCGGTCCTACACCTCCCTCCTGTGTGGTCTATTTCTTCACCCTGATGCTGGTTCTACACCCCCCACGCCTGTGGTCTTGTTCACCTGATGCTGGACCTACACCCTCCCTCCTGTGTGGTCTTGTTCACGCTCATGCTGCACGTACACCCTCCTGCTCTGTGGTCTTGTTCACCCTGAAGCTGGACCTATAACCTCCTCCTGTGTCGTTTTGTTGCCCTGATGCTGGACCTACACCCTCCCTCCTGTGTGGTCTTGTTTTCCATCATGCTGGACCTACGTCCTCCCTACTGAGTGGTCATGTTCACCCCTGATGCTGGACCTACACCTCCCTCCTGTGTGGTCTTGTTTTCCATCATGCTGGACCTACACCCTCCCACCTGTGTAATCTTGTTCACCCTGATGCTGGACCTACACTCCTCCCTTCTGTGTGGTCTTGTTTTCCATCATGCTGGGCCTACGTCCTCCCTACTGAGTGGTCATGTTCACCCTGATGCTGGACCTACACCCACCTCCTGTGTCGTCTTGATCACCCTGATGCTGGACCTACACCCTCCCTCCAGTGTGGTCTTGTTTTCATCATGCTGGACCTACACCTCCCTCCTGTGTGATCTTGTTCACCCTGATGCTGGACCTACACCCTCCCTCCTGTGTGGTCTTGTTTTCCATCATGCTGGACCTACGTCCTCCCTACTGAGTGGTCATGTTCACCCTGATGCTGGACCTACACCCTCCCTCCTGTGTGGTCTTGTTTTCCATCATGCTGGACCTACACCCTCCCTCCTGTGTGATCTTGTTCACCCTGATGCTGGACCTACACCCTCCCTCCTCTGTGGTCTTGTTCACCCTCATTCTGACCTACACTCTCCCTCCTGTGGCTCTGCCCATCATGCTGGACCCACTCCTCCCTCCTGAGTGGGTCTTGTTCACCCTGATGCTGGACCTACACCTCCGTCCTGTTTGGTCTTTTCCCTGATGCTGGACTTACACCTCCTCCTGTGTGGTCTTGTTCACCCTGATGCTGGACCAACACCTCCGTCCTGTTTGGTCTTCACCCTGATGCTGGCTCTACACCTCCCGCCTGTGTGTCTTGTCTACCCTGATGCTGAACCTACACCTCCCTCCTGTGTGGTCTTGTTCACCCTGATGCTGGACCCACACCCTCTCCAGCTGTGGTGTTGTTCAACCTCATGCTGGACCTACACCCTCCCTCCCTGTGTATTATTGATATTTCTGATGCTGACCTACACCCTCCTCTTGTGTGGTCTTGTTCTCCCTGATGCTGGACCAACACTTCCTCCTGTGTGGTCTTGTTCACCCTGATGCTGGACCTCACCTCCCGCCTTTTTGGTCATGTTCTCCTAATGCTACCTACACCCTCTCCAGCGTGGTCTTGTTCACCCTGTTGCTGGACCCACACTCTCCTTCCTCTGTGATCTTGTTCACCCTGATTCTGGACCCACACTCTCCCTTCTGTGTGGTCTTATCCACCATGATCCTGACCCACACCTTCCTCGTGTTTGTCTTGTTCACCCTGATGCTGGACCCACACCCTCCTCCTTGTGATCTTGTTCAATGCTGGGACCTACACCCTCCCTCGTGTGTAGTCTTGTTCACCCCTCATGCTGACCTACACCCTCCCTCCTGTGTGTAGTATTGATTTTCACTGATGCTGGACCTACACCTCCCTCCTCCTGTGTGGTCTTGTTCACCCTGATGTTGGACCAACACCTCCCACCTGTGTGGTCTTGTTCACCCTGATGCTGGACCTACACCTCCCGCCTGTGTGATCATGTTCACCCTGATGCTGGACCTACACCCTCCCTCCAGCGTGGTCTTGTTCACCCTGTTGCTGGACCTACACCCTCCCACCTGTGTGATATTGTCCACCCTGATTCTGGACCAACACCCTCCTTCCTGTGTGGTCTTATTCACCCTGATGTTGACACTACACCCTTCCTCGTGTGTCGTCTTGTTCACCCTGAAGCTGGACCTACACCCTCCTTCCCTCCTGTGTGGTCTTGTTCACCCTGATGCTGGACCTACACCCTTCCTCGTGTGTCGTCTTGTTCACCCTGAAGCTGGACCCACACCCACCTCCTGTGTGGTCTTCTTCACCCTGATGCTGGACCTACACCGTCCCCTCCTGTGTGATCTTGTTCACCCTGATGCTGGACCTACACCCTCCCTTCTGTGTGGTCTTGTTCACCCTGATGCTAGACATACACCTCCCTCCTGTGTCGTCTTGATCACCCTGATGCTGGACCTACACCTCCCCTCCTGTGTGATCTTGTTCACCCTGATGCTGACCTACACCCTCCCTCCTGTGTGATCTTCACCTCATGCCGGTCCTACACCTCTCCTGTGTGGTCTATTTCACCGATGCTGGACCTACACCCTACCTCCTATGTCGTCTTGTTCACCCTAATGCTGGACCTACACCCTTCCACCTGTGTGGTCTTGTTCACCTTGATGCTGGACCTACACCCTCCCTCCCTCCTTCCCTCCTGTGTGGTCTTGTCCACCCTGATGCTGGACCTATACCCTCCTTCCTGTTTGTTCTTGTTCACCCTGATGCTGGGTGTACACCCTCCCTCCTACGTGTGTGGTCTTGTTCACCCTGATGCTGGACCTACACACTCCCCCCCTCCTGTGTGATCTTGTTCACCCTTATGCTGAACTTACACCCTCATCCTGTGTGGTCTTGTCCAACCTGATGCTGGACCTACACCCTCCTTCCTGTTTGTTCTTGTTCACCCTGATGCTGGGCGTACACCCTCCCTCCTGTGTGGTCTTGTTCATCCTGATGCTGGACCTACACCCTCCCTCCCTCCCTCCTGTGTGGTCTTGTTCACCCTGATACTGGACGACACCCTCCCTCCTTTGTGGTCTAGTTCACCCTGATGCTGGACCTACACCCTCTCTCCTGTGTGATCTTGTTCCCCCTTATGCTGACTTACACCCTCCCTCCTGTGTGATCTTGTTCACGCTTATGCTGGACCTACACACTACCTCCTGTGTGATTTTGTTCACACTTATGCTGACTTACACCCTCCCTCCTGTGTGATCTTGTTCACGCTTATGCTGGACCTACACCCTACCTCCTATGTCGTCTTGTTCACCCTGATGCTGGACCTACACCCTCCTTCCTGTTTGGTCTTGTTCACCCTGATGCTAGGCCTACACCCTCCCTCCTGTGTGGTCTTATTCACCCTGATGCTGGACCTACACCATCCCTCCTGTGTGGTCTTATTCGACCTGATGCTAGACTTACACCCTCCCTCCCTCCTGTGTTATCTTGTTCACCCTGATGCTGACTTACACCCTCCCTCCTGTGTTGTCTTGTTCACCCTGCTGCTGGACGTACACACTACCTCCTGTGTGGTCTAGTTCACCCAGATGCTAGACCTACACCTCCCACCTGTGTGGTCTTGTTCACCTTGTTGCTGGACCGACACCCTCCCTCCTGTGTGATCTTGTTCCCCTTGATGTTGGACCTACACCCTCCCTCCCTCCTGTGTGGTCTTGTTTTCCCTGCTGCTGGACGACACCCTGCCCCTGGGTAGTCTTTTTCACCCTGATGCTAGACCTACACACTCCATCCTATGTGGTCTTGGTTTCCCTCATGCAGAACATACACCCTCCCTCCTGTGTGGTCTTGTTCACCCTGATGCTGGACCTACACCCTCCGTCCTGTGTGATCTTGTTCACCGTGATGCTGGACCTACACACTCCCTCCCTCCTGTGTGATCTTGGTCACGCTTATGCTGAACTTACACCCTCCCTCCTGTGTGGTCTTGCTCACTGAGGCTGGACCTACGCCCTCCTCCTGTGTGGTCTTGTTCACTCCTGATGCTGGACTCACACCTCCTCCTGTGTGGTCTTGTTCTCCTGATGCTGACCTACACCCTCCCTCCTGTGTGGTCTTGTTCACCCTGATGCTGGACCTACGCCCTCCCTCCTGTGTGGTCTTGTTCTCCCTGCTGCTGGACCCACACCCTCCCTCCTGTCTCGTCTTGTTCTCCCTGATGCTGGACCTACGCCCTCCCTCCTATGTGGTCTTGTTCACCCTGATGCTGGACCTACACCCTCCCTCCTGTGTGGTCTTGTTCACCCTGATGCTGGACCTACACCCTCCCTCCTGTGTGGTCTTGTTCACCCTGATGCTGGGACTCCACACCCTCCCTCCTCCTGTGTGGTCTTGTTCTCCTGATGCTGGACCTACGCCTCCTTCCTGTTTGGTCTTTTTCACCCTGATGCTGGACCTACACCCTCCCTCCTGTGTGGTCTTGCTTACCTTGATGCTGGACCTACACCCTCCGTCCTGTGTGGTCTTGGTTACCCTAATCCTGGACCTACACCCTTCATCCTGTGTCGTTTTGTTCACCCTCATGCTGGACCTATACCCTCCCTCATGTGTGGTCTTGTTCACCCTCATGCTGGACCTATACCCTCCCTCCTGTGTGGTCTTGTTCACCCTCATGTTGGACCTACACTCTCCCTCATGTGTTTTCTTGTTCACCCTCATGCTGGACCTATACCCTCCCTCCTCTGTCGTCTTGTTCACCCACATGTTGGACCTACACTCTCCCTCATGTGTGGTCTTGTTCACCCTCATGCTGGACCTACACCCTCCCACCTATAGGGTGTTCTTCACCATGATGTTGGACCTACGCCCACCCTCCTGTGTCGTCTTGTTCACCCTGATGTTGGAGCTACACCCTCCCTCCTGTGTGGTCTTGTTTTCCCTGATGCTGGACCTGAACCCTCCCTCCTCTGTGATCTTGTTCACCCTGATGCTGGACCTACGTCCTCCCTCCTCTGTGAATCTTGTTCATGCTGATGCTGGACTTACACGCTTCCTCCCTTCTGTGTGGTCTTGCTCACCCTGATGCTGGACCTACACCCTCCCTCCTGTGTGGTCTTGTTCTCCCTCCTGCTGGACCTACGCCCTCCCTCCTGTGTGGTCTTGTTCTCCCTGATGCTGAACCTACACCCTCACTTTTGTGTCGTCTTGTTCACCCTGATGCTGAACCTACACCCTCCCTTTTGTGTCGTCTTGTTCACCCTGATGCTGGACCTACACTCTCCCTTTTGTGTCGTCTTGTTCTCCCTGATGCTGAACCTACACCCTCCCTTCCTGTGTCTTGTTCACCCTGATGCCGGACCTACACCCTCCCTCCTGTGTCGTCTTGTTCACCCTGATGCTGGACCTACACCCTCCCTCCTGTGTCTTGTTCACCCTGATGCTGGACCTACACCCTCCCTCCTGTGTCTTGTTCACCCTGATGCTGGACCTACACCCTCCCTCCTGTGTGGTCTTGTTCACCCTGATGCTGGACCTACACCCTCCCTCCTGTGTCGTCTTGTTCTCCCTGATGCTGGACCTACACCCTCCCTCCTGTGTCGTCTTGTTCTCCCTGATGCTGAACCTACACCCTCCCTCCTGTGTCGTCTTGTTCACCCTGATGCTGGACCTACACCCTCCCTCCTGTGTCGTCTTGTTCACCCTGATGATGGACCTACACCCTCCCTCCTGTGTGGTCTTGTTCACCCTGATGCTGGACCTACACCCTCCCTCCTGTGTGGTCTTGTTCACCCTGATGCTGGACCTACGCCCTCCCTCCTGTGTGGTCTTGTTCACCCTGATGCTGGACCTACACCCTCCCTCCTGTGTGGTCTTGTTCTACCTGATGCTGGACCTACACCCTCCCTCCTGTGTGGTCTTGTTCACCCTGGAGTATGGACCCACACCCTCCTGTGTGGTCTTGTTCTCCTTCTGCTGGACCCACACCTCCCTCATGTGTGGTCTTGTTCTCCCTGGGATGTTGGGACCCACACCTCCCTCCTGTGTGGTCTTGTTCACCCTGATGGGACCTCCACACCCTCCCTCCTGTGTGGTCTTGTTCTCCCTCCTGTTGGACCTACACCTCCTCCTGTGTGGTTTTGTTCTCCTCCTGCTGACCTACACCCTCCCTCCTGTGTGGTCTTGTTCTCCCTCCTGCTGGACCTACGCCCTTCCTCCTGTGTGGTCTTGTTCTCCCTGATGCTGAACCTACCCCCTCACTTTTGTGTCGTCTTGTTCACCCTGATGCTGAACCTACACCCTCCCTTTTGTGTCGTCTTGTTCACCCTGATGCTGGACCTACACTCTCCCTTTTGTGTCGTCTTGTTCTCCCTGATGCTGAACCTACACCCTCCCTTTTGTGTCGTCTTGTTCACCCTGATGCTGGACCTACACTCTCCCTTTTGTGTCGTCTTGTTCTCCTCCTGTTGGACCCACACCCTCCCTCCTGTGTGGTCTTGTTCTCCCTGGGATGTGCTGGACCTACACCTCCCTCCTGTGGTCTTGTTCACCCTGATACCTACACCCCTCCCTCCCAGTGTGGTCTTGTTCACTCCTGATGCTGACCTACACCTCCCTCCTGTGTCGTCTTGTTCACCCCCGATGCTGGACCCACGCCTCCCTCCTGTGTGGTCTTGTCTTCCTCCTGCTGGACCTACACCTCCCTCCTGTGTGGTCTTGTTCACCCTGATGCCACCCACACTCCTTCCCCTCTCCCTGTGGTGGGTTCCTTGTCTACGCTTGGATGCTGACTCCCTACAATTCTCCCTCCCTCCTGTTTGGCCTTTTTTCACCTGATGCTGGACTCACAATCTCTCCTGTGATCTTTGTTCACCCTGATGCTGACCCACACCTCCCTCCTGTGTGGTATTGTCTTGACCTGATGCTGGACTCCATCTCCTCCCCTCCCGTGCTGTATTGTCTACGCTGGATGCTGACCCACGCCCTCCTCCCTCTCCTGTTTGGTCTTTTTCACACTGATGCTGACCTACACCTCCCTCCTGCGTGATCTGTTCTCATTGATGCTGGACTCCACACCTCCCCCTCCTGTGTGGTCTTATTCACCGGATGCTGACCTACACCCTCCCCTCTTGTGTCGTGTTGTTCACGCTGATTCTGGACTCCACACCCTCCTTCCCTCCTTGCTATCTTTTTCACCTTATGCTGGACTCCACCTCTCCCTCCTGGTGTCGTCTTGTCCACCTGATGCTGGACCTACACCTCCCTCCTGTGGTCTTGCTCACCCGGATGCTGACCCACACCTCTTCCAGTGGTCTTTCTTTCACCCCATGCTGACCTACACTCCTTCATCCTGTGTCGTTTTGTTCAATTCTGATGCTGGACCTCCACACCTTCTGTCCTGTTTTGATCATTTTCACTCCTGATGCTGGACTCCACACTCTCACTTCTGTGTGGTCTTCTTGCTCACCCTGATGCTGGACCTACACCCTCCTTCTGTGTGGTCTTGTTCTACCTCATGCTGACATACACCTCCCTCCAGCGTGGTCTGTCTTGACCTTGCTGCTGGGCCACAACCCTCCCTCCCTGTGGTCTTGTTCAATTGGATGCTGGACCCACACCCACCTTCCCCCTCCCTGTGCTGTTTCTTCACCCTCATGCTGACCTACTTCCTCCTCCTGTGTGGTCTTGTTCACCCCTGATGCTGGACCCCACCTCCCCTGCAGCTGTATTCTTACCTGTCTTGTTCTCCCTGATGCTGGACCTACACCTCCCTCCCCTGTGTCTTGTTCTCCCCTGATGCTGGACCTACACCCTCCCTCTGTGTCTTGTTCACCCTGATGCTGGACCTACACCCTCCCTCTCCTGTCTTAGTTCACCCCTGATGCTGGACCTACACCCTCCTCCTGTGTCGTCTTGTTCACCCCTGATGCTGGACCCACACCCTCCCTCCCTGTGTCTTGTTCACCCTGATGCTGGACCTACACCCTCCTCCTGTGGTCTGTTCTCCCCGATGCTGGACCTACACCCTCCCTCCTGTGTGTCTTGTTCACCCTGATGCTGGACCTACACCCTCCCTCCTGTGTCTTACCCCACACCCACCTCCCTCCGTCTTGTTCACCCTGATGCTGGACCCACACCTCCTCCTGGTCTTCTTGTTCACCCTGATGCTGGACCTACACCCTCCCTCCCTGTCTTGTCCACCCGATGCCACCCACACCCCTCCTGTGTCGTCTTGTTCACCCTGATGCTGACCCACACCCTCCCCCTCCTCCTGTGTCGTCTTGAGCCCACCCCCTGATGCTGACTCCACCCTCCTCCCAAGTCAGTCTTGTTCTCCTGGGATGCTGGACTCCACACCTCCCTCCTGTGTGGTCTTTGCTCTCCCTCATGCTGACTCCACCTCCTCATGTGCCTGTTCACCTGATGCTGACCCACACCTCCCTCCTCCTGTGTTGTCTTGTTCCACCCTGATGCTGAACCTGTCTCCCTCCTGTGTGGTCTCCTCCTGTGTTTTGCCTCCCTGCTGGACCCACACCCTCCCTGTGTCTTTGTTCACCCTGATGCTGGACCCACGCCCTCCTGTGTCTTGTTCACCCTGATGCTGACCCACATCTCCCTCCCCTGTGTCTTGTTCACCCTGACAAGCGACCCACACCTCCTGTGTTTTGTTCTCTGGACAAGGGACCCACACCTCTGTGTCGTTTTGCCTGACAAGGGACCCACACCTTCCTGTGTTCACCCCTGACAAAAGGGGACCACACTCTCTGTGTCGTTTTGTTTCCCTGGAGCGACTCACACCTCTCAAAGTTTTGAAATGGCCCTGACAAGCGACTCACACCTCTCTGTGTTTTGTTCACTGATGTGCGCGACCCACACCTCCTTCCTGTGTGGGTCTTGTTCACCCCGATGCTGGGACCTGCTAATCTCCCTCCTGTGTCTTGTTCACCCCTGATGCTGGACTCCCTCCTGTGTCGTCTTGTTCACCCTGGATGTTGACCTACACCTCCTCCTGTGTCTTGTTCACCCTGATGCTGGACCCTCCCTCCTGTGTTCACCCTGATGACCCACACCCGCCTCCTGTGTCTTTGTTCACCCCTGGATGCGACCCACACCTCCTCCTGTGTCGTCTTGTTCACCCCTGATGCTGGGACCTCCCTCCTGTGTCTTGTTCACCCTGGATGTTCGGACCTCCACACCCTCCTGTGTCTTTGTTCACCCGGGACAAGCGACCTCACCTCCTCTCAGCCAAGTCTTTGTTCACCCTGGACAGCAGACCCACGCCTCCCTGTAAGTCGTCTGTTCACCCTGGGCTGCTGGACCCACACCCTCCTCCTGTATGTCTTGTTCACCCTGGATGACCCACACCTCCCTCCCTGTGTGGTCTTGTTCTCCTGCTGACCTGGTATTTTTTGTGTGGTTGTCTTGCTCACCGGATGCCGACCCATGCCTTCCTGTGTGGCCTTGTTTCCCCGGATGCTGAAACCCACACACTCTCTTGTGTGGTTTTGTTTCTCTTGTTGGACTCCACGCCTTCCTGTGTTTTGTTTTACCCGATGCGTACCTACGCCTCCTCCTGTGTGGTTTTGTTCACCCTGGGATGCTGACCTCCTGTGGTGTCGCGTTTAACGCCTGAAAACACATTTAACGCCTTAAAGCTGGTTTAACAATACTGAAATTGAAGCCTGACGCCAGGTGGTGGCTCAGTGGCTGTGGGTGGGGGGCGCAGTGGTGGTGGGGCTGTGGTGTGTCTGTGGTGGGGCGGTGGCGTCAGTGATGGTGGGGCTGTGGTGGTCAGTGGTTGTGGTCGGGCTGTCTTTGGTGGCGCAGTTGCTGGCGGTGCTGGCTAATTGCAGTGGTGATGGTGGTGTGGCGGCGGTCGGGCAGTGGATGTGGTGGGGGCATTGATGGTGGCGGCAGCAGTGGTGGTGGGGCTGTGGTGGTGCAGTTGCAGCAGGCGGGGGGTGGGGCAGTGGCTGTGGGCCGGTGGTGGAAAGCGTTTGCGGTGGTGGTGGCGGCCGCGGTTCTGGTAAGCAGTGGTGTAAAGGTTGTAGAAACAAAGACGACAGTGGTGGTGGGGCGGTGGGGTGGCGGAGCAGTGTAAAGCCGCCGTCAGCCAAATGGTGGTAAAGCAGTGGTGGTGGCGTCAGCAGTGGTGGCGGGGTGGGGCAGCGGCTGTGGTGGGGCTGTGGTGGTTGCGCTGCTTGCACCCTCGGTGGTGGCGGCTGGGTGGTGTGGCGGCGGTCAACATGTGGTGACACGGTCAGTGGTGGTGGTGAGCAGACGGAGCAGAGTGGTGGCGGGCGGCGGTTGTGGGGCGGCGGAGCAGTGGTGTGGCCGCTGCCTTAAGCAATGGTGGTAAAGGTGGTGGTGGTGGTGGGTCAGCTGGTTGTGCAGGGCAGTGGCTGCATTGGGGCAGTGGCTGTGGTGTGGAGTCAGTGGCCCGGTGGTGCTGTGGTTGTGCAGCAGTTGCAGCGGTGGTTGTGATGGACTGTACTGTGGTCGTGCTGGGTCAGTGGCTGTGGTGGTGATCTGGTGGTGGGTCAGTGGCCGTGGTGATGGTGGTCACTGGCCGCGGTGGTTCAGTGGCTGCGGGTGGTGTGGGGGTCAATGGTGATGGCGGGTCACTGGCAGTGTGGGTCAAAGGCGGTTGGGTGACTGGGTAAGAAGTGGTTAGCAGCGGCGGTGGCGGGTCAGTGGTGAGCGGTGGCGTGGCGAGCAAAAGGACTTTGTTAGCAGTGGTGGCGGCGGTGACAGCAGCGAGCGGAGCAGCAAAAAGCAGTGGTTGTGGTGGAAAGTCGCGACAAGGAGCAGTGGTGGTGGAGGTGGGGCATCAGGGGATGTGGCGATGGTAAGCAATGGGAGACGCTGTGGTGGTGGGAGCAGTGGCTGTGGTGGGGCAGTGCAAGATGGTGGTGTTGCGTTTTGCTGGGCTGTGGGTCAGTGGCCTGGTAACAGCAGTGGTGGCGGCAATGGTGATGGCAGGTCAGTGGTCACTGGTGCTGGTGGAGCAGGACTGGGGTGCTGGGGCTAGCGTGGTGACATACAGTGATGGAGCCAGTGGCCGTGGCCAGGAGCAGTGGCCACTGTGTTAAAGCACGTAGCGGGGGACAGGTCAGCTAGCAGTGCTAAAGCAGTGGTGTGGTGGTGGTGGCGAAAGTGGCATGGCGGTGGTAGTGGCGGTGGTTGGGCAGGCAGTATGGCGATGGTAGGGGGCAGTGGCTGCGGTCTAAAAAAGTGGTGGGCGCAGTGGTGATGGGCCACGGTGGTGGCGCAGTGGTGTGGAACTGGTGGTGGGTCAGTGGCAGTAGGTGGGGCAGTGGCGGTGGTGGCATGTCAGTGGACTGTGGTTTGGCTGCAGTTGAAGTGGTGGTGGAGCAGGAGATGGTGGTGACAGTGCATGGTGGCAGTGGCGGAGCAGCGGACGTGATTGGTATCAGTAGTCTCAGTGGGGAAAGATGATGAGTGGCTGCTGTGAACAAGAACAGTGGTGGCCAACATCGCGCGCATTTGCAGGCGCGGTGGTGTTATGGCTGTGGTGGGCAGAAGTGGCAGAGGTGTAAGAAAGAGGATGCGAGTCAAGCGCGTGATGGTGGCCAACGGTAAGCAGCGGCATCGGCGGTGGTGAAAAGTCAGCTGCAGTATTGTGGTGGAAAGTGCATGGTGGGGCGGGCAAGGTGGCGGCGGTAAAGGTTAAGTGGTGTGGAAGCATCAAAGCAGTGGTGTGGTCGGCGGTGGGGCAGTCGTGGAGCAGTGCGCAGGTGGGAGCAGTGGTGTGGCGGTGGCGGCAGTGGCATAAGTGGTAAAGCAGCGGCGTAGCAATGGCGGTGGCAAGCGCGAATCGGAGCAGTGGTGGTTGTGGGCAGAGGCTTGACCATTGGTGGTGGTGGTGGTGGGTCATTACGGTAAGCAGTGGCGCGACAGCCGGTCGTGGTAACCACACGTAATCAGCGATGCAGGGAGCCAGTGCGTGGTCAGCAGCCGCAGATGGCGCGGCGACGGCGGTAGCGCCACAGTGGTGCGGCGACGGTGGTAACAGGTGAAAAAACGGCCGTGGCAAAGCGCATGCAGTGGGGCGGATAAGCGGCTGTGGAAACGTATTGGCGTATGGCGCCGCGGCCGCAGGAAAGCATGTGCTGACGGCAGTGGCGCTGTGGTAAGCCACTTAAGTGTTGCTGGGTCAGTGCTGCGCGTGGTGTCAGGTCTCAGAGGCCGTGGTGGGCGTGATTCGGTGGTGGGCATGCGGCAGTAGTGTGGTGGCAGCGCGGCATTGTGGTGTGGCAGCAGTGTTGCGGCGGTGGGCAGTGGCGGTAGTGACAGTGGCGGTGGTGGCGCAGCTGTTATGGTGTGGTGGCAGCGACATGGTACGGCGGTGGGTCAGTCAGGAAAGCAGTGGTGTAGCGGTGCGGTGCAAGCAGTGGTGGTGGTGCCGCAGCGGTGATATGGCGGTGGTCCGGCGGACAAAGAAAGCGACGGCGGCGTCATGGCGGTCGTCGCGGCCGCAGTGGAGTGCTGCATGTGTTGAAGCAGTAGTGTGGTCAAAGGTGGTAAGCCACTGGCTATGGTAACAGGTGGTGGACGGCAGCGGCAGGTGGTGTCAAGGGGTGATAAAGCAGCGGCGGTGGTGACAGCGGCGACAGTGGCTGGGCAGTACGGCTGTGGTTGTGGCGCGGTGGTGGGGGCAGTGCGGAGCAGTGGTGGTGGCAGGACAGTGGCGGGACACAGGTGGTGGGGGCAGGAGCAGAAGCGGCTGTGATGGGACTGTATGCCGCGATGCAGTGGGGCTGAAAGCAGTGGTGGCGGAAGTGAGTTGCGTGGTGGGCAGCGGTTGGTGGTGGAAGGCGGACAGCAGCGGTGGTGGTGTGGGTGGTGGGGGCAGTGGTGGGGATGTGGTGGTAGGTGATGACAAGCGCAATTTGTGGTGTAAGGAACAGTGGCGGAGCCACTGTATTGTGGTGGGGGGTGGTGGTGAAGTCAGCGCAGCGGAATGGTACAGTGGGGTCGCAGGGTTAGTAGTGGTGAGGCTGGTGGTGGAGTGGCGTTGGTGGGGCAGCGGTGGTGGGGGGTACCAGCGATTGTGGTAGGGTCTGCGGCATTGGTGTGGCTGTAGTGGCAGTGGCTGTTCAATGGCTCTGCTGGGGCTGTCCTCAGGCACAGTTGCAGCGATGGTGAGACAGGGGTGCATGGGGCAGTGGAGGTGGGTCAATCGCTGGTGGGAAGCAGTGGTGCTGGTAAAGGAGCCAGGTGGGTCAGTGGCCGGTGGGGCAGTGGTGGTGGACAGGTCAGTATTGCGGCTACGGTGGGTTGCATAAAGCGAGTGGTGGTGTGGGACAGCTGCAGTGGTGCTGGTGGTGGGCAGTAATGGAAGGTCAGTGGCTGGTCTCGCGGTGGTGGCGCACTCAGACAGCAGCAGGCAGGTAACAGCGAATAAAGCAGTGAATAGGTGATATCCCACCGGAGCAGCGACAGTGGTAAAAAGCGCCGGATGCAGTAACGGTAGTGCGAGTCTCACTCAGGCCGTATCAGCCGCAGCGGTCGCAGCGGCAACAGCGTTTCTCAGCAGCGGTGCGGCGTTCGCCAGCGGTGATGGTGTGGTGGATACAGCAGCGTGGTAGTGGTGCGGAAGGCTCGCAAAGGGAAGGCGGTGCTACCCAGGCGGAGACATGAACATAGTGGGACAGTGGCTGTGTCACAGCGGCATGCAATTGGCTGTGGTGGGGCAGGGGGTAAGTTCAGTGGTTCTGGGGGCAGTGGTGACAACGGTGCCACTGAATCAGGACGATCAGTGGCGGTGGTGCGGTAGTGGTGTGTCGGTGGGTTAGCGGTGGTGAAAGCAGCGGTCAGGTGGGAGGTGGTCAGTGGCGAGACAGTGGCTGGCTCAGATATCGGTGGTGGCGGTGGGTTAGTGGTGGTGAAGCAGCGGTGTGGTGGGGATAATACAGTCGGGCCGGCAACAGCGGTGGCGGGGGTGGGAAGCAACAATTGTTACAGTGGCAGAGGACAAACAGTGGTAAAAGATCACCTGTAATGGACAGGACAGCCAAGTGGTGGTGATCAGCGGGGTTTTAAGGCGGTCAGGTGGCAGGCAGTCGCAGTGGTGGTGGGTCAGTGGCGTGGTGGGCAGTGGGCGTGGTGGAAAGCGGTGGTGTTGGGGAGTGCAGGTTGTGGGCCGTGGGGGTGGGTCAGTGGTGGTGTGGCGGCAGAGGTGGTGGTCAGGTCAGTGGCTGTGGTGCGGTTGCGGAAGAGTGGCTGTGATGGGAGTCACTGGAAGCAGTGGCAGTGGTGGTGGTGAAAGCGGCAGAAGTGGTGGGGCGTGGTGGTGGTGTTGCTGTGGTGGCGCACCAGTGGTGGCGCGGTGGTGTGGAAGTGGTGGGGCAGTGGTGGTGGTGTTGCTGTGAAGTGGTGTGGTGGGGTAGTGGTGGTGGGACAGTGGTGGAGGTGGTCGCGCAGTGGTGTGATGGTGGTGGTGAGTAAGGTATGGCAGTGGCTGTGGGGCAGTGGCTGTGTGGTGGTCGGGCAGTGACTGTGGTGGGGCGGTTGTAGTGGTGGTGGCGTTGGCAGCAGCTGTGGTGGGGCAGCGGTGGCGGCGCATTGCGGCGGTGGCGCGGTGGCGTGGATGTGGTGTGGTTCGGCAGCAGAAGCGTGGTGGGGCAGTGGTGAGGTGGTGACAGGTGATCGGCAGTGGCTGTGGGATAATGGCTGTGGAGCAGTGGTCCCACAGTGGCTGTGGTGGGCGGTTGCAGTGGTGGGCGGTTGCAGTGGTGATAGTGTGCAGAAGCTGTGGTGGGGGCAGTGGTGGTGGTGTTGTTGCAGGGGCAGTGGTGGTGGTGAAGCAATAGACGTGGTGAGTCAGTGGCGGTGGTGGGGCAGCGGTCAGGATGGTGTTGCCGCGGCGGTGGTGGTAGTGGTGGGGCACAGTGTGGCGGCAGTGGTGATTGTGGTGGTGGGGTCAGTGGCAGTAGTGGTGGTGGTGGGGCAGTGGTGGGGTGGTGGGTCAGCAGTGGTGTGGCGGGAGTGGGGCAGTGGCGGAGCAGTGTTGGTGGTGGGGCAGTGGTGAGCAGTGGTGGTGGTGGGTCAGAGGCGACCAGTGGTGGTGGTTGGCAGTGGCGGAGTAGTGGTGGTGGTGGGTCACTAGTCTGGTGGGGCAGTGGTGACGGCGGTGGCGGGGACAGTGAAGTGACAAATGGTACAGGTGTGGTGGGTCAGCGGCGAGATATGGGTGGTGGTGTGGCAACGGTAGTGGTGTGGTGGCGGGGCAGTGGTGGTGGGCAGTGGTGGTGGTGGCGGTCGGAACAGCTGTGGTGATGGGAACGGCGGTGGGGCGGCTGTGGTGACGGCGGTGGTGTAGTGGGGCTGTGATGGTGGTGGGGCGGTGATGGTGGTGGGGCGGTGGTGGGCATAACTGGCTGTGTGGCGGCAGTGGTGGTTGTAGGCAGGACAGTGGTGTGGTGTGGCTGTGGTGGTTGCGGAGCAGTGACTGGTTGGGGTGAACAGCTTGGTGGTGTGGCGGCGGTGGGGCAGCGGCGGTGGTGGGATGCGGACAGCGTGTGGCACGCGGCGCGACAGTGGTGGAAGCGGCGTGGTTGTGGTGTTTCAGGGCGGAGCAGTGGTGGTGGTGTGGCAGGCCGTGATCGATCTGTGGTGGTCGCATCGGCAGTGGGGTCAGTAAAATGCGGTTCAGGTGGTGCGCGGCATGCAGGCGGTGGTGGCGGTGGCGGTGGGGCGGTGGTGGTGGTGAGCAGTGGTGGGATGGTCATCTACAGTTGTGTGGAGGTGGTGATATGGCGTGGTGGTGGTGGTGAACAGGTGGTGGTGGGGCAGTTGTGGAGGGGCAGCGGCAGTGGGCAGTGGTGGTGTCTGGCAGTGGCGTGGTGGGGCAGTGGTGGTGGTGGGCACTGGTGGTGAAGCAATGGCTGTGGTGAGTCAGTGGTGGTGGTAGGTCAGTGGGGGGCAGCGGTGATGGTGGCGGCGGTGAGGTAGCGGCAGAGCGTGACTGTCGTGGGCTGTGGTTGTGGCGCGGTGGTGGGACAGTGGCGAGCAGTGGTGAGGTGGCGGAGCGGTAGTGGTGGCGGGCAGTGGCGGTACCGCTGGGGTGGTGGTGGTGAGTCAGCGACGCTGCAGTGGTGGCTGGTGGTGTGGTGTCGGTGGTTAGTGCGTGCACAGTGCAGCAGTGGCGTTGGTGGGCAGTGGCGAGCAGGTGGTGGGGGACGCGATTGTGGCAGGGCCAGGCGGCAGCGTGGCTGTGGTAGGGGGTCGTGGTCTGGTGGTGCTGTACAGCTGGCGATGGTGAGACAGCGGTGTAGTGCAGGGCTCAGTGGTTTTGTGGTGGGCAGTGGTAGTGGGTCAGTGGGGTGGTGGGGCAGTGGCGGTGGCCGAAAGTGATAGCGACAGGGCGTGGTTGTGGTGGGGCGGCTATTGTTATGGTGGTGGTGGTGGTGGTGTGGTGATGGTTGGTAGTGGTGGTGGTGGAGCAGCGGGTGAGCCGCTGTGGTGAGGGGGTGGGTGGTGTGAGCTCAGTGCGATGCAGCAGTGGTGGCATGGTGTCGGTGGGTTGTGGTGGAGAGGTTGTGGTGGGGTGGCGGAGCAGTGGTTGAGGGGGCAGTGGCGAGGTTGGCCACGTGACTGGTGGTAGGCTCGTGGCGGCAGTGGTGTGGCTGTGGTGGGCAGTGCTGCGGTGGGGGGCCTGCGGTCTGGCAATCCGCAGCGAAGCCGCAGTGATGGTGAGACATCAGGGGTGGTGGGACAGCGATGCAGTGGTGGTGGGCCCAGTGGCTCTGTAGTGGGTCAGTGATGGTGGGGCAGTGGCTGGTGACAAGTGGTGTTGTGGTGGGTCGTGGCTGTGGCGGCAGTGGTGGTAGGTCAGTGGCTGGTGTGGCTATGGTGGGGCTGCGGAAGTGAGTGGTGGTGGTGGGGGCAGTTGCAGTGGTGCTGGTGGTGGGGCAGTGCCGGTGGGTCTGTGGTGGTGGCGCATTTGCAGTGGTGGAGCGGTGGTGGTGGGGCAGTGGCTGTTGGGGGGTGAGTGGCTCTATTGGGGTAGTGGCGGAGCAGTGGTTGTGATGGGGGTCAGGTTGTGGTGGGAGTCTTGGCTGTGGCGGTCTGTGGTTGGGCGCGGGCAGCGGTTGTAGTGGGCTGTAGTCTTTATAAGAAAGTCTCAGCACACGAGCATTTCTTCGCATGAAGCGCTTCCATCTGAGTACTGTCACCGCCTGGTTCTCGAGACATGCAGACTGTCAGATCTGATTGAAAATGTTCAGCGAGTCGCACTGCTGCCTGCACTGGCGCAACCGGCTGCCCTGAGAGATTAGGAGCCTGTTAGTAATAAAAGATTTTTTTGGATACATGCAAATGTAAAACCTAAATGAATTGCGACACACTGCCGGGTCGGTTTAACAGATGGCAGGTACTGTGCGTCGTTTGTTTACATTTACTATGGTTTGTTTACATATACTATGGTTGTTTACATATACTATGGTTTGCTACATCATTTTAAGGGCGAAATTCAAACCAAACAAACGTGACAATGAGTATACCACGTTTAAAAGCTGTATGGTAACGGTCAGGTCAACAGATGCCGGAAAGAAGGATTAAACATCACATTTTGTTTACGACACAGATGGCACCTTCTGTTTTTTACAAAAGTATTTTCATTACGACATAAACACTTACCTAAAATTTGTATTAAATTCATATGTTCGATTAAGCTTGGATTTACAACTGTTTTTATTCTGATAAACTTGAAGAAGACAAACAGATGACGGACTGACACGTGAGTTTAAACACAAACACGACGGTGGAGGTGTTGTCAGTCGTTTCTACGGACAGACGCTGTTTACAGTAAGTGTTATTTTTAGTGTATTTATGGTTTAATTATATTGTGTAAAGGTCGATATATTAAAGTTATTTATTTGAGCAGATTTATTTTAAATATTTTACAAAAATATTAAGATACACGATTAAATTTAGCAATGTTGCAGGTTAATGGTCGTTAACGCTTAACCACATCGACTACTACTTAGACAATACATTACTATTTTGGCTTATGCTTCAGTAACGTTGCTCACAAAATCTTGGTGTATGTTTTTGCTTTGTGGAAGATTATTTAGTGTATTTTGTTCTTTACAGATGATTGATCTGTTACTGTCGTGTTAAAGGCCATTGGTGAATCAGTGGACGTGATAAGGCAGCACCATATTTATTGAGGTAAGTTTGTTCGCATTAAGCAAACAATTAGAGTTTCACACATACGTCTCCACCACCAACAAAGGAGTAGGGCAGTGGTTTGCTCTGCGACCACGTTCTATGAGCCTGGCGCCACGCCTGTGGTTTGAGCCAGCGACCACGCCCTGTGTGTGGTTTTACCGCGACCACACCAGATGTCGCGTTTAACGCCCCTGAAAACATTTAACGTTTGTGTTGGTTTAGCGCCATTTGGAATTTGTTTTAACACGGTGGCTCAGTGGCTGTGGTGGGGCGCGGTGGTGGTAGCTGTGGTGTTGCTGTGGTGGGCGGCATGTCAGTGGATGTGGTTGCCTGTGGTCATGGTCGTGGTCTGGTCGTTCGCGGCAAAGAAGCAGGCGTGGGCGTAATTGCAGTGGTGATGGTGGTGTGGCGGCGGTCGGGCAGTGAATGGTGGGGTCACTGATGGTGTGGTGGGTGGTGGGGATAGGGCAGTGGTGGGCTGTGGTAGTAGCGCGTTTGCAGTGGTGGTGGCGGTCAGGTTCTGGGGGTAGTGGTGTCGGCGGTCAGGTGATGCTGGTGGTGGTGGCAGTCGCACGGACGGGCAGTGGTGGTGGGGCGGTGGTTGAGACGGGCGGCGAGCAGTGGTGGGCCGTCGTAGCAACCCAGGTTTCGGTGCGGTTGCGGCGAGCAGTGAAGCAGCAGTGGCCGCTGGTGAGTCAGCGGCCCGGTGGCGCTGGTGGTTGCGCAGCCAGTGGCGGTGGTTGTGATGGATCTGTGGTCGTGTTGGAGTCAGTGGTGGTTGTGGTGATCTGTGGTGGTGCGATCAGTGGCTGTGGTGGGTCAGTGGCTGTGGTGGTGTGGGGCCACTGGCTGTGGGTCACTGGCTGTGGTGGGGGCAGTGACTGGGGTGGACAGTGGTTAGGCAGTGGTGGTGGTGGGGCAGTGGCAACCAGTGGTGGTGGTGGGCAGGTGAAGTGGCTGTGTGGGGCGGTGGCGGCAGTGGCGGCGGTGGGGCAGCGTGGTGGTGGCGGGACAGTGGTAGCGGAGCAGGGGGCTGTGGTTGTGGTGGGTAAGTGGCGGAGCAGTGGTGGTGGTGGTGGGATGTGGTGGTGGGGATGTGGGTGGTGGTGGGAGGTGGCGGAGCGTGTGGGGTGGTGGTGGGGCAATGGCGAGCTGCTGGGGTGGTGGGTGGTGGCTGGTGGGTGGTGTCGGTGGGTTAGTGGTGGCGGAGCAGGCGCTGGTGGGGCAGTGGCGACAGTGGCGTTGGTGGGGGCAGTGGCGTAGAAGTGGTTGTGGTGATGGCGGCGAAACAGTGGTGGTGGCGGGTCAGTGGCGGATCAGTGGCGAGACAGTGGCTGTGCGTTAAAGGTGGTGTGGCGGCGGTGGGACAGTGTTACGTGACAGTGTTGGGGCAGTGGTTGTGGTGGGTCAGTGGCGGAGCAGTGGTGGTGGAGTGGTAGTGGTGGTGGGCATGTGGCGATGGTGGGGCAGTGGTGACGCTGTGGTGGTGGGGGCAGTGCAGCGGTGGTGGGGCAGTGGGGCTGTGATGGTGGTGGGGCAGTGGTTTTGCTGGGGCTGTGGTGGGTCAGTGGCTGTGATAAGCAGTGGTGTGGCGGCAGTGGTGATGGTAGGTCAGCGGCTGTGGTGTGGCTGTGGTGGGTTGCGGAGCAGACTGGCGGTGGTGGGCAGTGGCTCTCAGGGGCAGTGCGACAGTGGCTGGAGATGGGGGGCTGTGGTGGCTGGGCGTGGTGGTGCATTTGCAGGAGCGGTAGGGCTCAGTGGCTGTAGTGGGGGTCAGTATTGTGGTGGTGGCAGGTGTGGTAGGGCGGTGGTGGTGGTGGTGGTGGTGGTGCAGCAGTGGCATGGCGGTGGTAGGGGCAGTATGTATCGGCAGCATGGTGGTGGTGTTGCAGTGGTGGCGGTGTTGCTGTAGGGCTGTAGGCGCATCTGCAGGTGGTGGAAGTGTGGGGTAGTCAGTGGCAGAGGGTGGTGGAATAAAGTGTGCAGTGGTGGGGGGCAGTGGTGGTGGTGGGACAGTGGTGGAGGTGGTTTGGGCAGTGTGGTGGTGGAGGGAGGAGCAGGCGGTCATGGTGGTGTGGTAGGTGGTGGGATAAGTGGCTATGGTGGTAGTGGCGGAAATGGCTGTGGTGGGGGTCAGTAATGCAGTGGGGGGCCCAGTGGCTGTGTTGTGGTTGTGGCGCGTGGTGGGGCAGGTTGCTGGAGGCAGCCGGTGGTGGCTCAGAGGCTGTGGTGGAGCAGTGGTGATTTTGTGGTTGTGGTGGGTCAGTGGCAGTGTCTTGTGGGCAGTGGTGGAGGTGGGGCAGCAGTGGTGTGGCGGCGGTGGCGGGGAAGTGGCGTTAGGGCAGTGGCGGAAGGCGTGGTGGTGGTGGAAAAGTCGCGGCATGGTGGGCCGTGGTGTGGCAGCGGTGGGGCGGTGGTGGTGAAGCATCACGTGGTGATCAGTGGCGGTGGTGGGGCAGCGGTGGTGATGGTGTTGCTGCGGCGGTGGTGGTGTGGCGGCGGTGTGGTGGTGCAGGATAGTATGGTGGTAGTGGCGGCGCAGTGGTGGTGGGGGCAGTGGCTGTCGCGGTGGTGGGGCAGTGGCTGGGGTCAGTGGCTCTGGAGGGGTAGTGGCGACAGCAGTGTGTGGTGGGGGGTCAGGCTGTGCGAGCCGTGGTTGTGGCGCGGTGGTAAGCAGTGGCGGTGGTGGGCAGTGGCTGTGGAGGGGCAGTGTTGTTGTGGCGCAGTGCTGGTGTGTGGCTGAGGCTGTAGGGCAGTGGTGACTTTGTGGTGGTGGTGGGTCAGTGGCAGTAGTGTGGTGGTTGTGCAGTGGCTCTGGTGTGGCAGCAGTGTGGTGGTGTGGGGCAGTGGTGGTGGTGGACAGTGGTGGTGCTCTGGGCTACAGTGGTGTGGTGGCAGTGAGCAGTGTATGGCAGTGGTGGGGGGTGCAGTGGGAGGGCTGTGGTGGGCGTGGTGGGGCAGTGGTGGTGGAAAGGCAGAGGCTGTGGTGGGGCAGGTGGTGGAGTTGCAGTGGCTGGTGGGCAGTGGTGGTGCTGCAGTGGCTGTGGTGGGGCAGTGGTGAGGTGCTGCAGTGGTGGATGCGTTGCAGTGGTGATAGTGTTGCAGTGGCTGTGTTAGCAGTGGTGGTGGTGGGGCAGTGTTTAGAAATATCAATGTGGTGAGTCAGTGGGGGTGGCAGGTCAGTGGCAGTGGTGGGAAGCAGCGGGTGGTGATGGTGGCGGCGGTGGGGTAGTGGCGAGATGGCGGTGGTGAGGGCCTGTGGCTGTCGGGGCTGTGGTTGTGGCGCGGTAGGAAGCAGTGGCGACAGTGGTGGTGGCGGGCGGCGGACAATAGTGGTGGGGGCAGGAGTAGCTGGTCAGATGGTGTGGCGCTGTAGGCGGCGGCGGTAGGGCATGGTGGTGAAGCATTGCTGTGGTGAGTCAGTGGTGGTATCAGTGGCAGTGGGCAGCGGTGGTGATTGTGGCGGCGGTGGGTAGTGGCGACAGTACCGTGGAAATGTATTGTCGTAGGGCTGTGGTTGTGCGCGGTGGTGGGGCAGTGACAGTGGTGGTGGCGTGGACATTGGCGACATTGCGGGGCAGTGGAGCAGAAGTGGCTGTGATGGGCTGTGGCGCAGAGCGCGGCAGGATGGGTCAATGGCGGTGGCAGGTCAACGGCGGTGTGGGTCAACGGCGGTGGCGGACAATGGCGGCGGTGGGCAGCGGTGGTGGTGGCGGACAGTGGTAGCGAGCAGTGGTAGGGCTGTGGCTGTGGTGGTGGGGCGGCGACAGTTGCTGGTGGTGGTGGTGTGGCAGGGCAGTGGTGGTGGGATGCTGTGGAGGTGGCGATAAGCAGTAGTGGTGGTGGTGGTGTGGCGAGCCGCTGTATTGGTAATGGGGTGGTGGTGGCGAGTCAGCAGTTGCGCAGTGATGGTGCAGTGGTGGTGCTCAGGGTTAGTGGTGTGAGGTTGTGTGGGTGGCGAGCAGTGGCGCCAGGGCAGTGGTAGTGGGGGTAGCCAGCATTGTAGGGCTGTGGCGGTGATGTGGCTGTGGCGGGTGGCTGTGGTGACAGTGGCTCTAGGGCTGTCGTTGTGGCGCAGTTGCAGTGATGGTGAGACAGTGGGGCTGGTGGGTCAGTGGTGGTGGGTCAGTGGTGTTGGTGCTAAATGGTGTGTGGTGGGTCAGTGGCTGTAAAGGTGCAGGTGGTGGTAGGTCAGCGGCTGTGGTGTGCTATGGTGGGCTGCAGGAAGCGAGTGGTGGTGGTGTTGCAGTGGTGCTGGTATCGGGCAGTGGCTGTGAAGGGTCAGTACTGTGGTTGGTCTTGGTGGTGGCGCACGGCAGTGGTGAGCGGTGGCGAAGAGTGGCTGTTCTGGGGGGGAGTGGCCTATCAGCAGTGGCGGACAGTGGTTGCGTAAATGTGGCCGTGATGAATCAGTGGTTGTGGTGAGCCCTTGCTGTGGTGGGGCTGTGGCTGTGCCGCGGTGGTAAAGGCGGCAGTGGCAAGTGTTGTTTTTGCGCAGTGGTGATGGTGTGGTGGGTCAGTGCAGAAATGTGTGTGGTGGGGCAGCTACGGTGGGGGCAGTGAAAGCCAGTGGTGACAGTGGCCGTAGCAGCGGTGGTGTTAGGGTCAGTGGCGGCGGCCTGTGGTGTGTGGTGAGTCAGTGGTGGTGGGCGTGGTGACAACGGTGCTGGTGAGCTCAGCGACGGTGCAGTGGTGTGGGTAGTGGTGTGGTGGCGGTGGGGTTATGGTAGAGGCAGTGGTTGTGGTAGGGGTGGCGACAGTGGTGGTGGGACAGTGGCATGACATGGTGGTGGGGTGGGCAGCTCGCTGTGGCGGCCAGTGGTTATGGTAGAGGGTAGCAGTGGTGTGGCGGTGTGGATCGTGGCCTGGTGGGCTGTGGGCTGTGGACAGCTGTGGCGTTGTCGGTGGTAGGCAGCCGCAGTGGTGTTGTGGTGGTGCAGGCAGCTGCAGTGGTGTTGTGGTGGGTGCAGGCAGTTGCAGTGGTGGTGGGTCAGTGGTGCTGTGGTGGTGGCATCGTGGCTGTGGTGGGGCAGGGCGTGGTGGGACAGGTGGTGTTGGGGGCAGTGGTGGTGGTGGGTCAGTGGTGGTGTGGCGGCAGAGTGTGGCAGGTCAGTGGCTGTGGTGGGGGGCTGCGGAGGAGTGGCAGATGGAGTCACTGGTGGGAAGGTGGCTGTGGTGGTAAAAGCAGGAAAGGTGGTGGCGGTGTTGCTGTGGTGCGCGCATTGGCAGTGGTGGCGCGGTGGTGGAAATGGTGGGGTGGGGACAGTGGTGGAGGGCTGCGGGCAGTGGTGTGATGGTGGTGGTGATAAGTGGCATGGCAGTGGCTGTGCGTGGTGGTCGGCAGCACTGTGGGACGGTTGTAGTGGTGGTGTTGCAGTAGCTGTGGTGGGCAGGTAGTGTTGCTGTGGTGGGGCATGGTGGTGGCGCATTTGCGGTGGCGCGGTGATGGAAGTGGGTGTCAGCGGCAGAAGCTGTGGTGCGGCGGTGGTGGTGGGACGACAATGGTGAGGTGGTGGACAGTGGCATGGCGGTGGCGGTGGTCAGGACAGTGGCTGTGGTGGTGGTCAGGCAGTGGCTGTGGTGGGCGGTGGTGTGGGGCGGTTGCAGTGGTGATGGCGTTAGCAGAAGCTGTGGCGGGGCAGTGGTGGTGGTTGCTGTGGTGAGGCAGTGGTGGTGGTGAAGCCATTGGCTGTGGTGAGTCAGCGGGCGGTGGTGGGTCAGTGGCGGTGGTGGGGAAGCGTCAGATGGTGTTGCTGCGGCGGTGGTGGTGGTGGGGCAGTGGTGGGCAGCAGTGGTGATTTTGTGGTGGTGGTGGGTCAGCGGCAGTAGTGTGGTGGGTGGTGGGGCAGTGGTGGGGGTGGTGGGGCGCAGTGGTGTGGTCAGGCAGTGCGCGGTGGCGGAGCAGTGCTGGTGGTGGGGCAGTGGCGGACAGTGGTGGTGGTGGGTCAGAGGCGACCAGTGGTGGTGGCTGGGGCAGTGCGAAGCAGCGGTGGTGGTGGGTCATGGCCGTGGTAAAAAGCGGTGTGACGGCGGTGGCGGGACAGTGGTAGCGACAACGGTAAGCAGTGGTTGTGGTGGGGCCAAGTGGCGATGGTGGTAGTGGTGCTGTGAGTGCGGGGGCAGTGGTGGTGTGCGGTGGTGGCAGAGGTGGCGACAGCTGTGGGTGATGGGAATGTGGGTGGAGCAGCTGTGGTGGAGCGGCGGTGGTGCAGGGCTGTGATGGTGGTGGGGCTGATGGTGGTGGGCGGTGGTGGGGCAGGCTGTGGTGGGGCATTGGTTGTGGGGCGGCAGTGGTGGCTGTGAGGCAGGACAGCGGCTGTGGTGTGGCTGTGGTGGGGCTGCGGAACAGTGGCTGGTGGTGGTGAAACAGTTGCAGTGGTGTGGCGGCGGTGGGCAGCGGTGGTGGCGGGGCAGTGGCAGTGACGGCGGTGGTGGCGACAGTGGTGGTGATGGTTGGGCGGCACTTGTGTGGTGGTGGTGGTGACAGTGGTGTGGTGGTGGTGGTGGACAGTGGTATGGGCAGTGGTGTGGGCAGTGGCTGTGTGGCAGTGGTGGTGGCGTTGCAGTGGCTGTGGAGAGTGGTGGTTTAGGGCACTGGTGGTGGTGAAGCCATTGGCTGTGGTGAGCCAGCGGTGGTAGGGTCAGTGGGTGGTGGGGGCAGCGGTGGTGATGGAGCGGCGGTGAGGAAGCGGCGAGCAGTGGCTGTCGGGGCTGGTTGTGGCGCGGTGGTGGGGCAGTGGCGAGCAGTGGTGGTGGCGGGCAGTGGCGGACATTGGTGGTGTACAGGTGGAGCAGAAGCGCTGTGGTGGGGCGGTGGCGGAGCAGGCGGGCGGTGGGGCAGCGGTGTGGTGGCGGACAGCGGTAGCGGACAGGTGCTGTGGTTGTGGTGGGTGCGGCGACAGTGGTGGTGGTGGTGGGGATGTGGTGCGGATGTGGTGGTGGTGGGGCAGTGGCGATTGCTGGGTGGTGGCGGTGAGTCAGTGACTCGCAGTGGTGGTTGTAGGTGGCGTGGTGTCGGCGGGTTAGTGGCGTGACAGTGGCGCTGGTGGGGCAGTGCGACAGTGGTGGTGGAGCAACAGCGATTGCGGAGGCTGTGGCGGTGGTGTGGCTGTGGGGGTCAGTGGCTCTGTGGGGCTGTCGTCGTGGCGCAGTCGCAGTGATGGTGAGACAGTGGGGTGGTGGGGCAGTGGTGTAGTGGTGGTGTCGCGGTTCTGTGGTGGTGGGGGCAGTAGTGGTCAGTGGGGGGTAGGGCAGCTGTGGTGTGGCGGGACAGATAGCGGAGCAGTGGTGGGCTGTGGTTGTGGTGGGAAGTGGCGGATAGCAGGTGGTGGTGGTGTGGTGGTGGTGGTGAGGTGGATGACAGCAGTGGTGGTGGTAAAGAGGCGGTGCGGCCTGGTGGTGGGGGTGGGGTGGTAAAGGTGACGGTGCAGCAGTGGTGTGGTGTCAGGGTTAGTGGTGCAGGAGGTTGTGGTGGGTGGCGACAGTGGCGTTGGCGGGGGCAGTGTTGTGTAGGGCTGACGCAGTGGTGTGGCTGTGGCGGGGGCAGTGGCTGTGGGGGGGGTCAGCGGTCCTGGTGGGCTGTCGTGGCGCAGTTGCGATGGTGAGACAGTGGGGTGGTGGGTCAGTGGTTTTGCGTTGTGGGGTAGTGGGTCAGCGGGGATGGTGGGGCAGTGGTAAGTTGTGGTCGGGCAGTGGTGGTGGTGGTGGACAGTAAGCAGTGGTTGGTCAGTGGCTGTGTCGGCAGTGGTGGTGAAAGTGGCTGTGGTGTGGCTATGGTGGGTTGGCGGGGCTGCGGAGTGGTGGTGGTGGGGGCAGCTGCAGCGGTGCTGGTGCGGGCAGTGGACAGTGAAGGGGTCAGTGCCGTGGTGGGTCTGTGGTGGTGGCGCACGCAGTGGTGAGCGGTGGTGGTGGGGCAGTGGCTGTTGTAAAGAGTGGCTCTATTGGGTAGTGGCGGAGCAGTGGTTGTGGAGGGGGGTCAGTGGTTGTGGTGGGAGCCCTTTGCTGTGGTGGGTCTGTGGTTGTGGCGCGGTAGTGGGGCAGTGCTGTAGTGGAGGTGTTGTTTTGGGGCAGTGGTGTGGTGGTGTCCAGAGGCTGTAGGGCAGTGGGTGGTAACCAGTGGCAGTAGTGTGGTGGTGGTGGTGGGGCAGTTGGCTGTGGTGGGGCAGTGGTGGTGTTGGGTCAGGCAGAGTAGTGGCTGTGGTGTGGGGCAGTGGTGGTGTTACAGCGGCGGAGCAGTGGCTGTGGTGGGTCAGAGGAGTCAGTGGTGGTGTTGTGGTAGTGGTGTGGTGGCGGGGTTAGTGGGGTGAAGCAGGGGTTGTGGTAAAGTGGCGGACAGTGGTGGTGGAGAAGCAGTGCAGAGCAGTGTGGTGGGTGCGCAGTTGCTGTGGTGGGCCAGTGGTTGGCGGTAGGCAAACCGCAGTGGTGCGGGGCTGCGGCCTGGTGGGGCAGTGGGCGATGGGACAAGTTTAACGCTATTTAACGATAGTTTACCGCCATTTAACGATAGTTTAACGCCATTTAACGTTAGTTTAACGCCATTTAATCGTTATTTATCGGCATTTAACGTTAGTTTAACGGCATTTAACGTTAGTTTAACGCCATTTAACGTTAGTTTAACGTTATTTAACCTAATTAAACGCCATTTTAACGTTAGGTTTAACGCCATTTAACGTTAGTTTAACGCCATTTAACGTTAGTTTACATTTAACGTTAGTTTAACGACATTTAACGTTAGTTTAATGCCATTTAACGATAGTTTAACGCCATTTAACGCTAGTTTAACGCCATTTAACGTTAGTTTAACGCCATTTAACGTTAGTTTAACGTCATTTAACGTTAGTTTAACGCCATTTAACGTTAGTTTAATGCCATTTAACGATAGTTTAACGCCATATAACGCTAGTTTAACGCCATTTACCGTTAGTTTAACGCCATTTAACGTTAGTTTAACGTTATTTAACCTTAATTAAACGCCATTTAACGTTAGTTTAACGCCATTTAACATTAGTTTAACGCCATTTAACGTTAGTTTAACGCCATTTAACATTAGTTTAACGTCATTTAACATTAATTAAACGCCATTTAACGTTAGTTTAACGCCATTTTACATTAGTTTAACGATATTTAACTTTAATTAAACGCCATTTAACGTTAGTTTAACGCCATTTAAAGGTTAGTTTAACGCCATTTAACGTTAGTTTATCGCCATTTAACGTTAGTTTAACGCCATTTTACGTTACTTTAACGCCATTTAACGTTAGTTTAACGTCATTTAACCTTAATTAAACGCCATTTAACTTTTGTTTAACGCCATTTAACGTAAGTTTAACGCCATTTATCGTTAATTTAGCTTCATTTAACGTTAATTTAACGCTATTTAACGTTAGTTTAACTTCATTTAACGTTAGTTTAACTTAATTTAACGTTAATTAAACGCCATTTATCGTTAGTTTAACGCCATTTAACGTTAGTTTAACGCCATTTAACGTTAGTTTAACCCCATTTAACGTTAGTTAACGCCATTTAACGTTAGTTTAACGCCATTTAACGTTAGTTTAACGCCATTTAACGTTAGTTTAATGCCATTTAACCTTAGTTTAACGGCATTTAACGTTAGTTTAACGCCATTTAACGTTAGTTAACGCCATTTAATGTTAGTTTAACGCCATTTAACGTTAGTTTAACGCCATTTAACGTTAGTTTAATGCCATTTAACCTTAGTTTAACGGCATTTAACGTTAGTTTAACGCCATTTACAGTTAGTTTAACGCCATTTATTGTTAGTTTAACGTTATTTAACCTTAATTAAACGCCATTCAACGTTAGTTTAACGCCATTTAACATTAGTTTAACGCCATTTAACGTTAGTTTAACGCCATTTAACATTAGTTTAAATGCATTACCAACTTAATTAAACGCTATTTAACGTTAGTTTAACGCCATTTAACGTTAGTTTAACGCCATTTTGCTAGTTTAACGCCATTTAACGTTAGTTTAACGTCATTTAAATCCTAATTAAACGCCATTTAATTCAGTTTAACGCCATTTAACGTTAGTTTAACGCCATTTAACATTAGTTTAACGTCATTTAACCCAATTAAACGCCATTTACCGTTAGTTTAATGCCATTTAACGTTAGTTTAACGCCATTTAACGTCAGTTTAACGCCATTTAACGTTAGCTTAACGCCATTTAACGTTAGTTAAACGTCATTTAACGTTAATTTAACGGTATTTAACGTTAGTTTAACGCCATTTAACGTTAGCGTCATTTAACGTTAATTTAACGCCATTTAACGTTAGTTTAACACCATTTAACGTTAGTTTAACGCCACTTAACGTTAGTTTAACGTCATTTAACGTTTGTTTAAAGCCATTTACCGTTAGTTTAACGCCATTTGACGTTGGTTTAACGCCATTTAACGTAAGTTTAACGCATTTAACGTTAGTTTAACGTCATTAACGTTAGTTTAACGTCATTTAACGTTAGTTTAACGTCATTTAACGTTAGTTTAACGCCATTTAACGTAAGTTTAACGCCATTTAACATTAGTTTAACGTCATTTAACGTTAGTTTAACGCCATTTAACGTTTGTTTAGCGCCATTTAAAATTAGTTTAACGTTATTTAACCTTAATTAAACGCCATTGTTAGTTTAACGCTATTTAACGTTAGTTTAACGCCATTTAATTAGTTTAACGCCATTTAATGTTAGTTTAACGCTATTTAATGAAGCTAACGCCATTTAACGTTAGTTTAACGTCATTTAACGTTAGTTTAACGCCATTTAACGTTAGTTTAACGCTATTTTACGATAGTTTAACGCCATTTAACGTTAGTTTAACGTCATTTAACGTTAGTTTCACGTCATTTAACCCAAATAAACGCCATTTAACGTTAGTTTAACGCCATTTAACGCTAGTTTAACGCCATTTAACATTAGTTTAACGTCATTTAAACCAACTAACATTAACGTTAAACCACCATTTAACGTTAGTTTAACGCCATTTACCGTTAGTTTAATGCCATTTAACGTTAGTTTAACGTCATTTAACCTTAATTAAAACGCCATTTAACGCCATTTAACGCCATTTAAACGTTATTTAATTTAACTCAGTTTAACGCCATTTAACGTTAGTTTAACGTCATTTACGCTTAATTAAACGCCATTTAACGTAATTAAACGCCATTTAACGTTAGTTTAACTTTATTTAACGCCAATTAAACGCCATTTAACGTTAGTTTTAACGCTATTTAACGTTAGTTTAATGCCATTTAACGTTAGTTTAACGCCATTTACGTTGTTTAACGCCATTTAACGTTAGTTTAACGTCATTAACGCAATTAAACGCCACTCTTTGGTTTAACGCCATTTAACGTTAGTTAAGCATTTAACGTTAGTTAAACGTCATTTAACGTTAATTTAACGATATTTAACGTTAGTTTAACTTCATTTAACGTTAGATTTAACCATTTAACGTTAATTAAACGCCATTTAACGTTGGTTTAACGCCATTTAACGTTAGTTAAACGTCATTTAACCATAATTAAACGCCATTTAACGTTAGTTTAGCGCCATTAGCTAATTAAACGCCATTTTAACGTTAGTTTAATGCCATTTAACGTTAGTTTAACGCCATTTAACGTTAGTTTAACGTCATTTAACCTTAATTAAACGCCATTAACTTTGTTTAACGCCATTTAACGTTAGTTAAACGTCATTTAACATTAATTTAACATTTAACGTTAGTTTAACTTCATTTAACGTTAGTTTAACTACTTTAACGTTAGTTTTACGTCATTTAACGTTAGTTTAACGCCATTTAACGTTAGTTTAACGCCATTTAACGTTAGTTTAACGTCAACACCTTATTAGCGCCATTTAACGTTAGTTTAACGCCATTTAACGTTAGTTAAACGTCATTTAACGTTAATTTTAACGATATTTAACGTTAGTTTAACTTCCATTTAACGTTAGTTTAACTTCATTTAACGTTGTTTAACGCCATTTAACGTTAGTTTAACGCCATTTAACGTTAGTTTAACGCCATTTAACGTTAGTTTAACGCCATTTAACGTTAATTTAACGCCATTTAACGTTAATTTAACGCCATTTAACGTTAGTTTAACGCCATTTAACGTTGTTTAACGCCATTTAACTTTAGTTTAACGCCATTTACGTTAGTTTAACGCCATTTAACGTTAGTTTAACGTCATTTAATAATTAAACTCCATTTAACGTTAGTTTAACGCCATTTAACGTTAGTTTAACGCCATTTAACGTTAGTTTAACTTCATTTAACATTAGTTTAACGTCATTTAACCTTAATTAAACGCCATTTAACGTTAGTTTAACGCCATTTAACCTTAATTAAACGCCATTTAACGTTAGTTTAACGCCATTTAACGTTAGTTTAACGCCATTTAACGTTAGTTTAACGTCATTTAGCCTTAATTAAACGCCATTTAACGTTAGTTTAACGCCATTTAACGTTAGTTAAACGTCATTTAACGTTAATTTAACGCTATTTAACGTTAGTTTAACTTCATTTAACGTTAGTTTAACTTCATTTAACGTTAGTTTAACTTCATTTAACGTTAATTAAACGCCATTTAACGTTAGTTTAACGCCATTTAACGTTAGTTTAACGCCATTTAACGTTAGTTAAACGTCATTTAATGTTAGTTTAACGTCATTTAATGTTAGTTTTAACGTCATTTATCGCTAGTTTAACGCCATTTAACGTTAGTTTAACGCCATTTAACGTTAGTTCAACGTCATTTAACCTTAACTAAACGCCATTTAACGTTAGTTTAACGCCATTTAATGCTAGTTAAACGTCATTTAACCTAATTAAACGCCATTTTCTGAACGTTAGTTTAACGCCATTAACCTAATTAAACGCCATTTAACGTTAGTTTAACGCCATTTAACGTTAGTTTAACGCCATTTAACGTTAGTTTAACGTCATTTAAATCCATAATTAAAACGCCATTTAACTTTAGTTTAACGCCATTTAACGTTAGTTAAACGTCATTTAACGTTAATTTAACGATATTTAACGTTAGTTTAACTTCATTTAACGTTAGTTTAACTTCATTTAACGTTAATTAAACGCCATTTAACGTTAGTTTAACGCCATTGAATTAGTTAAACGTCATTTTAGTTTAACGCCATTTAATCGTTAGTTAAACGTCATTTAATGTTAGTTTAACGTCATTTAACGTTAGTTTAACGCCATTTAACGTTAGTTTAACGCCATTTAACGTTAGTTTAACGCCATTTAACGTTAATTTAACGTCATTTAACTCTTAATTAAACGCCATTTAACGCTAGTTTAACGCCATTGTTCTCAGTTAAACGTCATTTAACTTTAGTTTAACGCTATTTTTCGTTAGTTTAACGCTATTTAACGTTAGTTTAACGTCATTTAATGTTTGTTTAACGTCATTTAACGTTAGTTAACGCCATTTAACGTTGGTAACGCCATTTAGCGTTAGTTTAACGCCATTTAACGTTAGTTTAACGCCATTTAGCGTTAGTTTAACGCCATTTAACGTTAGTTTAACGCCATTTAACGTTAGTTTAACGCCATTTAACATTAGTTTAACGTCATTTAACCCACTAAATGCCATTTAACGCGTTTAACGCCATTTAATGTTAGTTTAACGCCATTTAGCGTTAGTTTAACGCCATTTAACGTTAGTTTAACGCCATTTAACGTTAGCTTAACGCCATTAACATTAGTTTAACGCCATTTAACATTAGCTTAACGTCATTTAACCTAATTGTGTCGCCATTTACCGCTAGTTTAACGCCATTTAACGTTAGTTTAACGCTATATAACGTTAGTTAATGCTTTTAACGTTAGTTTAACTTATTACCCACTAAAAGTTGCCATTTAACGCTAGTTTAACGCCATTTAACGTTAGTTTAATGCCATTTAACGTTAGTTTAACGCCATTAACGTTAGTTAACGCCATTTAACGTTAGTTTAACGCCATTTAACGTTAGTTTAACGCCATTTAACGTTAGCGAATGCCATTTAACATTAGTTTAACGCCATATAACGTTAGTTTAGCCATTTAACGTTAGCTAACGCATTTAGCATTAGTTAACGCCATTTAACATTAGTTTAACGTCATTTAAATCCTTAATTTCAAAACGCCATTTAACGTTAGTTTAACGCCATTTAACGTTAGTTTAACGCCATTTAACGTTAGTTTAACGCCATTAACGTTAGTTTAACTTTTATTTAACCTTAATTAAAAGCCATTTAACGCTAGTTTAACGCCATTTAACGTTAGCTTAACGCCATTTAACGTTAGTTTAACGCCATTTAACGTTAGTTTAACGCCATTTAACGTTAGTTTAACGCCATTTAACGTTAGTTTAACGCCATTTAACGTTAGTTTAACGCCATTTAATATTAGTTTAACGCCATATAACGTTAGTTTAATTATTTAACGTTAGTTTAACGCCATTTAACGTTAGTTTAACGCTTAGCGTTAGTTTAACGCCAATAACGTTAGTTTAACGCCATTTAACGTTAGTTTAACGCCATTTAACGTTAGTTTAACGCCATTTAGCGTTAGTTTAACGCCATTTATCGTTAGTTTAACGCCATTTAACGTTAGTTTAACGTCATTTAACGTTAGTTTAACGTCATTTAACCTTAATTAAACGCCATTTAACGTTAGTTTAACGCCATTTAACGTTAGTTTAACGCCATTTAACGTTAGTTTAACTTTATTTTAACCTTAATTAAACGCCATTTAACGTTAGTTTAACGCCATTTAACGTTAGTTTAACGCCATTTAACGTTAGTTTAACGCCATTTTACGTTAGTTTAACGTCATTTAACCTTAATTAAACGCCATTTAACATTAGTTTAACTCCATTTAACGTTAGTTTAACGCCATTTAACATTAGTTTAACGTCATTTAACCTTAATTAAACGCCATTTAACGTTAGTTTAACGCCATTTAACCTTAATTAAACGCCATTTAACGTTAGTTTAACGCCATTTAACGTTAGTTTAACGCCATTTAACGTTAGTTTAACGTCATTTAGCCTTTATTATACGCCATTTAACGTTAGGTTAACTCCATTTAACGTTAGTTAAACGTCATTTAACGTTAATTTAACGCTATTTAACGTTAGTTTAACTTCTTAACGTTAATTATATTTAACGTTAATTAAACGGCATTTAACGTTAGTTTAACGCCATTTAACGTTAGTTTAACGCCATTTAACGTTAGTTCAACGTCATTTAACCTTAATTAAACGCCATTTAACGTTAGTTTAACGCCATTTAACGTTAGTTAAACGTCATTTAACCTAAATAAACTCCATTTAACGTTAGTTTAACGCCATTTAACCTTAATTAAACGCCATTTAACGTTATTTTAACGCCATTTAACGTTAGTTTAACGCCATTTAACGTTAGTTTAACGTCATTTAACCTTAATTAAACGCCATTTAACGTTAGTTTAACGCCATTTAACCTTAATTAAACGCCATTTAACGTTAGTTTAACGCCATTTAACGTTAGTTTAACGCCATTTAACGTTAGTTTAACGTCATTTAGCCTAATTAAACGCCATTTAACGTTAGGTTAACTCCATTTAACGTTAGTTAAACGTCATTTAACGTTAATTTAACGCTATTTAACGTTAGTTTAACTTCATTTAACGTTAGTTTAACTTTTATTTAACGTTAATTAAACGGCATTTAACGTTAGTTTAACGCCATTTAACGTTAGTTTAACGCCATTTAACGTTAGTTCAACGTCATTTAACCTTAATTAAACGCCATTTAACGTTAGTTTAACGCCATTTAACGTTAGTTAAAGTTAAACGTCATTTAACCTAAATAAACGCCATTTAACGTTAGTTTAACGCCATTTAACCTAATTAAACGCCATTTAACGTTATTTAACGCCATTTAACGTTAGGCTTAACGCCATTTAACGTTAGTTTAACGTCATTTAACCTTAATTAAACGCCATTTAACTTAGTTTAACGCCATTTAACGTGAGTTAAACGTCATTTAACGTTATCCAACGATATTTAACGCGGTTTAACTTCATTTCAACGTTAGTTTAACTTCATTTAACGTTAATTAAACGCCATTTAACGTTAGTTTAACGCCATTTAACCTTAATTAAACGCCATTTAACGTTAGTTTAACGCCATTTAACGTTAGTTTAACGCCATTTAACGCGTTAGTTTAACGTCATTTAGCCCACTAAACGCCATATTTAACGTTAGTTTAACGCCATTTAACGCTAGTTAACGTCATTTAACGTTAATTTAACGCTATTTCTAACGTTAGTTTAACTTCATTTAACGTTAGTTTAACTTCATTTAACGTTAGTTTAACTTCATCAACGTTAATTAAAACGCCATTTAACGTTAGTTTAACGCTATTTAACGTTAGTTTAACGCCATTTAACGTTAGTTTAACGATTTAACTCTTAATTAAACGCTATTTAACGTTAAGTTAACGCCATTTAACGTTAGTTAAACGTCATTTAACTTTAGTTTAACGCCATTTTGATGCTAGTTTAACGCCATATAACGTTAGTTTAACGTCATTTAACCTAATTAATCGCCATTTAACGTTAGTTTAACGCCATTTAAGGTTAGTTTAACTCTATTTAACATTAGGTTAACGTCATTTAACCTTAATTAAACGCCATTTAACGTTAGTTTAACGCCATTTAACCTAATTAAACGCCATTTAACGTTAGTTTAACGCCATTTAACGTTAGTTTAACGCCATTTAACGTTAGTTTAACGCTATTTAACGTTAGTTAAACGTCATTTAACCTTAATTAAACGCCATTTAACGTTAGTTTAACGCCATTTAACCTAATTAAACGCCATAACGTTAGTTTAATTCATTTAACGTTAGTTTAACGCCATTTAACGCTAGTTTAATGCCATTTAACGATAGCTTAACGCCATTTAACGTTAAAGGTTTAACGTCATTTAATCCACTACACGCCATTAACGTTAGTTTAACGCCATTTAACGTTAGTTTAACGCCATTTAACGTTAGTTTAACGTCATTCAACATTAGATTAACGTCATTTAACCTTAACGCATTTTAACGTTAGTTTAATGCCATTTAGCGTTAGTTTAACGCCATTTAACGTTAGTTTAACGCCATTTAACGTTAGTTTAACGCCATTTAACATTAGTTTAACGTCATTTAACCTTAATTAAACGCCATTTAACGTTAGTTTAACGCCATTTAACGTTAGTTAGTTTAACGCCATTTAGTGCTAGTTTAACGCCATTTAACGTTAGTTTAAAGCCATTTAACGTTAGTTTAACGCCATTTAACATTAGTTTAACGTCATTTAACCTTAATTAAAACGCCATTTAACGTTAGTTTAACGCCATTTAACGTTAGTTTAACGCCATTTAAGGTTAGTTTAACGCCATTTAACGTTAGTTTAACGCCATTTAACGTTAGTTTAACGCCATTTAACGTTAGTTTAACTTTATTTAACCTTAATTAAACGCCATTTAACGTTAGTTTAACTTTATTTAACCCACTAAACGCTATTTAACGTTAGTTAAAACGCCATTTCACGTTAGTTTAACGCCATTTAACGTTAGTTTAACGCCATTTAACGTTAGTTTAATATTTAACGTTAGTTTAACGCCATTTAACGTTAGTTTAACGCCATTTAACATTATTAACGTCATTTAACGTTAGTTTAACGCTATTTATGTTGGCTTTAACGCTATTTAACGTTAGTTTAATTATTTAGCGTTAGTTTAACGCTATTTAGCGTTAGTTTAACGCCATTTAACGTTAGTTTAACGCCATTTAACGTTAGTTTAACGTCATTTAACCTAATTAAACGCCATTTAACCTTAATTAAACGCCATTTAACGTTAGTTTAACGCCATTTAACGTTAGTTTAACGCCATTTAACATTAGTTTAACTTTATTTAACCTTAATTAAACGCCATTTAACGTTAGTTTAACGCTATTTAACGTTAGTTTAACGCCATTTAACGTTAGTTTAACGCCATTTAACGTTAGTTTAACGTCATTTAATCCAATTAAACGCCATTTAACGTTAATCGCCATTTAACGTTATTAGTTTAACGTCATTTAACCTTAATTAAAACGCCATTTAACGTTAGAAGTATTCGCCATTTAGCGTTAGTTTAACGCCATTTAACGTTAGTTTAACGCCATTTAACGTTAGTTTAACGCCATTTAACATTAGTTTAACGTCATTTAACCTTAATTAAACGCCATTTAACGTTAGTTTAACGCCATTTAACGTTAGTTTAATGCCATTTAGCGTTAGTTTAACGCCATTTAACGTTAGTTTAACGCCATTTAACGTTAGTTTAACGCCATTTAACATTAGTTTAACGCCATTTAACATTAGTTTAACGTCATTTAACCTAATTAAACGCCATTTAACGTTAGTTTAACGCCATTTTTAACGTTAGTTTAACGCCATTTAACGTTAGTTTAACGCCATTCTAACGTTGGGTTTAACTTTTATTTAACCTAATTAAAAGTCATTTAACGTTAGTTTAACGCCATTTAACGTTAGTTTAACGCCATTTAACGTTAGGTTTAACGCCATTTAACGTTAAAGGTTTAACGCCTTTTAACGTTAGTTTAACGCCATTTAACGTTAGTTTAACGCCATTTAACGTTAGTTTAACGCCATTTAACGTTAGTTTAACGCCATTTAACATTAGTTTAACGCCATTTAACTCTAGTTTAACGCCATTTAACGTTAGCTTAACGCCATTTAACGTTAGTTAAACGTCATTTAACGTTAGTTTAACGTCATTTAAAGTTAGTTTAGCGCCATTTAATGTTAGTTTAACGGCATTTAACCTTAATTAAACTCCATTTAACGTTAGTTTAACGCCATTTAACCTTAATTAAACGCCATTTAACGTTAGTTTAACGCAATTTAACGTTAGTTTAACGCCATTAACGTTAGTTTAACGCTATTTAACGTTATTTTAACGCCATTTAACGTTAGTTTAACTTCATTTAACGTTAGTTTACTGCCATTTAACGTTAGTTTACCGCCATTTAACGTTAGTTTAACGCCATTTAACGTTAGTTTAACGCCATTTAACGTTAGTTTAACGCCATTTAACGTTAGTTTAACGCCATTTAACGTTAGTTGGTACGCTATTTAACGTTATTAACGCCATTTAACGTTAGTTTAACGCCATTTAACGTTAGTTTAACGCCATTTAACGTTAGTTTAACGTCATTTAACGTTAGTTTAACGGCATTTAACGTTAGTTTAACGCCATTTAACATTAGTTTAATGTCATTTAACCTTAATTAAACGCCATTTAACGTTAGTTTAACGCCATTTAGCGTTAGTTTAACGCCATTTAACGTTAGTTTAACGCCATTTAACGCTAGTTTAACACCATTTAACGTCAGTTAACGTCATTTAACGTTAGTTTAACGCCATTTAACATTAGTTTAACGTCATTTAACCTTAATTAAACGCAATTTAACGTTAGTTTAACGCCATTTAATCTTAATTAAACGCCATTTAACGTTAGTTTAACGCCATTTAACATTAGTTTAACGCCATTTACCGTTAGTTTAATGCCATTTAACGTTAGTTTAATGCCATTTAACGTTAGTTTAACGTCATTTTAACGTTACATGTAACTCTATTTAACGTTAGTTTAATTTCATTTACCCGTTAGTTTAAATTATTTAACGTTAGTTTAACTCCATTTAACGTTAATTTAACGCCATTTAACGTTAGTTTAACGCCATTTAACATTAGTTTAACGCCATTTAACGTTAATTTAACTCCATTTAACGTTAGTTTAACGCCATTTAAAATTAGTTTAACGCCATTTAAAGTTAGTTTAACGCCATTTAACGTTAGTTTAACGCCATTTAACGTTAGTTTAACGCCATTTACCGTTAGTTTAATGCCATTTAACGTTAGTTTACCGCCATTACCGTTAGTTTAACGTCATTTAACCTTAATTAAACGCCATTTAACGTAGTTTAACGTCATTTAACGTTAGCTTAACGTCAATTAACGTTAGTTTAACGACATTTAACGTTAGTTTAACGTAATCTAATGTTAGTTTAACGTCATTTAACTTTAGTTTAACGCCATTTAACATTAGTTTAACGCCATTTAACATTAGTTTAACGTCATTTAACCTTAAATAAACGCCATTTAACGTTAGTTTAACGCCATTTAACGTTAGTTTAACGCCATTTAACGTTAGTTTAACGCCATTTAACGTTAGTTTAACACCATTTAACGTTAGTTTAACACCATTTAACGTTAGTTTAACACCATTTAACGTTAGTTTAACGCCATTTAACGTTAGTTTAACGCCATTTAACGTTAGTTTAACTTCATTTAACGTTAGTTTAACGCCATTTACCGTTAGTTTAATGCCATTTAACGTTAGTTTAATGCCATTTAACGTTAGTTAAACGTCATTTAACGTTAATGTAACTCTATTTAACGTTAGTTTAACTTCATTTAACGTTAGTTTAAATTCATTTAACGTTAATTAAACGCCATTTAACGTTAGTTTAACGCCATTTAAGGTTAGTTTAACGTCATTTAACCTTAATTAAACGCCTTTTAACGTTAGTTTAACGCCATTTAACGTTAGTTTAACGTCATTTAGCCTTAATTAAACGCCATTTAACGTTAGTTTAACGCCATTTAACGTTAGTTTAACGCCATTTAACGTTAGTTTAACGCCATTTACCGTTAGTTTAATGCCATTTAACGTTAGTTTACCGCCATTACCGTTAGTTTAACGTCATTTAACCTTAATTAAACGCCATTTAACGTAGTTTAGCGTCATTTAACGTTAGCTTAACGTCAATTAACGTTAGTTTAACGACATTTAACGTTAGTTTAACGTAATCTAACGTTAGTTTAACGTCATTTAACTTTAGTTTAACGCCATTTAACGCTAGTTTAACGCCATTTAACATTAGTTTAACGTCATATAACCTTAATTAAACGCCATTTGACGTTAGTTTAACGCCATTTAACGTTAGTTTAACGCCATTTAACATTAGTTTAACGTCATTTAACCTTAAATAAACGCCATTTAACGTTAGTTTCACGCCATTTAGCGTTAGTTTCACGCAATTTAACGTTAGTTTAACGCCATTTAACGTTAGTTTAGCGCCATTTAACGTTAGTTAAACGTCATTTAACGTTAATTTAACGCCATTTAACAAGTTTAACGTTATTTAACGTTAGTTTAACGCCATTTAACGTTAGTTTAACGCCATTTAACGTTAGTTTAACGCCATTTAACGTTAGTTTAACGCCATTTAACGTTAGTTTAACGCCATTTTACGTTAGTTTAGCGCCATTTAACGTTAGTTAAACGTCATTTAACGTTAATTTAACGCTATTTAACGTTATTTTAACGCCATTTAACGTTAGTTTAACTTAATTTAACGTTAATTTAACGCCATTTAACGTTAGTTTAACTTCATTTAACGTTAGTTTAACTTCATTTAACGTTAGTTTAACTTCATTTAACGTTAGTTTAACTTCATTTAACGTTAGTTTAACTTCATTTAACGTTAGTTTAACGCCATTTAATGTTAGTTTAACGCCATTTAACGTTAGTTTAACGTCATTTAACGTTAATTAAACGCCATTTAACGTTAGTTTAACGCCATTTTACGCTAGTTTATCGCCATTTAACGTTAGTTTAACTTCATTAACTTTAGTTTAACGCCATTTAACGTTAGTTTAACGCCATATAACGTTAGTTAAACGTCATTTAACGTTAGTTTAATGTCATTTAACGTTAATTAAACGCCATTTAACGTTAGTTTAACGCCATTTAACGTTAGTTTAACGCCATTTAACCTTAATTAAACGCCATTTAACGTTAGTTTAACGCCATTTAACGTTAGTTTAACGCCATTTACCGTTAATTTAATGCCATTTAACGTTAGTTTAATGCCATTTAACTTTAGTTTAACGTCATTTAACCTTAATTAAACGCCATTCAACGTCAGTTTAACGCCATTTAACGTTAGCTTAACGCCATTTAACGTTAGTTAAACGTCATTTAACGTTAATTTAACGGTATTTATCGTTAGTTTAACGCGATTTAACGTTAGAACGCCATTTAACGTTAGTTAAGCGTCATTTAACGTTAATTTAACGATATTTAACGTTAGTTTAACTTCATTTAATGTTAGTTTAACTTCATTTAACGTTAATTAAACGCCATTTAACGTTAGTTTAACGCCATTTAACGTTAGTTAAACGTCATTTAATGTTAGTTTAACGTCATTTAACGTTAGTTTAACGCCATTTAACGTTAGTTTAACGCCATTTAACGTTAGTTAAACGTCATTTAACCTTAATTAAACGCCATTTAACGTTAGTTTAACGCCATTTAACCTTAATTAAACGCCATTTAACGTTAGTTTAACGCCAATTAACGTTAGTTTAACAACATTTAACGTTAGTTTAACGTCATTTAACCTTAATTAAACGCCATTTAACTTTAGTTTAACGCCATTCAACGTCAGTTAAACGTCTTTTAAAGTTAATTTAACGCTATTTAACGTTAGTTTAACTTCATTTAACGTTAGTTTAACTTCATTTAACGTTAATTAAACGCCATTTAACGTTAGTTTAACGCCATTTGACGTTAGTTTAACGTCATTTAACCTTAATTAAACGCCATTTAACGTTAGTTTAACGCCATTTAACGTTAGTTAAACGTCATTTAACCTTAATTAAACGCCATTTAACTTTTGTTTAACTCCATTTAACGTTAGTTAAACGTCATTTAACGTTAATTTAACGATATTTAACGTTAGTTTATCTTCATTTAACGTTAGTTTAACTTCATTTAACGTTAATTAAACGCCATTTAACGTTAGTTTAACGCCTTTTAACGTTAGTTAAACGTCATTTAATGTTAGTTTAACGTCATTTAACGTTAGTTTAACGCCATTTAACGTTAGTTTAACGCCATTTGACGTTAGTTTAACGTCATTTAACATTAGTTTAACGTCATTTAACCTTAATTAAACGCCATTTAACGTTAGTTTAACGCCATTTAACGTTAGTTTAACGCCATTTAACGTTAGTTTAACGCCATTTAACCTTAATTAAACGCCATTTAACGTTAGTTTAACGCCATTTAACGTTAGTTTAACGCCATTTAACGTTAGTTTAACGTCATTTAACCTTAATTAAACGCCATTTAACTTTAGTTTAACGCCATTTAACGTTAGTTAAACGTCATTTAAAGTTAATTTAACGCTATTTAACGTTAGTTTAACTTCATTTAACGTTAGTTTAACTTTATTTAACGTTAGTTAAACGTCATTTAACGTTAATTTAACGATATTTAACGTTAGTTTATCTTCATTTAACGTTAGTTTAACTTCATTTAACGTTAATTAAACGCCATGTAACGTTAGTTTAACGCCTTTTAACGTTAGTTAAACGTCATTTAATGTTAGTTTAACGTCATTTAACGTTAGTTAAACGCCATTTAACGTTAGTTTAACGCCATTTAACGTTAGTTTAACGTAATTTAATGTTAGTTTAACGCCATTTAACGTTAGTTTAACGTCATTTAACCTTAATTAAACGCCATTTAACGTTAGTTTAACGCCATTTAACGTTAGTTAATGCCATTTCTAACGTTAGTTTAACGTCATTAATTTAATTAAACGCCATTAACTTTAGCTTAACGCCATTTCAACGTTGGGGTTAAATGCTGGCTTAAAGTTAATTTAACGCTATTTAATGTTAGTTTAACTTCATTTAACGTTAGTTTAACGTCATTTAATTTAATTAAACGCCACTTATCGTTAGTTTAACGCTATTTAACGCTAGTTAAACGTCATTTTAACCTAATTAAAACGCCATTTGAACGCTAGTTTAACGCCATTTAACGTTAGTTTAACGCCATTTAACGTTAGTTTAACGCCATTTAACGTTAGTTTAACGCAATTTAGCGTTAGTTTAACGCCATTTAACGTTAGTTTAACGCCATTTAACGTAAGTTTAACGCCATTTAACATTAGTTTAACGTCATTTAACCTTAATTAAACGCCATTTAACGTTTGTTTAACGCCATTTAACGTTAGTTTAACGCCATTTAGCGTTAGTTTAACGCCACTTAACGTTAGTTTAACGCCATTTAACGTTAGTTTAACGCCATTTAACATTAGTTTAATGTCATTTAACCTTAATAAAACGCCATTTAACATTAGTTTAACGCCATTTAACGTTAGTTTAACGCCATTTAACGTTAGTTTAACTTTATTTAACCTTAATTAAAAGCCATTTAACGTTAGTTTAACGCCATTTAACGTTAGTTTAGCGCCATTTAACGTTAGTTTAACGCCATTTAAAGTTAGTTTAACGCCATCTAACGTTAGTTTAACGCCATTTAACGTTAGTTTAACGCCATTTAACGTTAGTTTCACGCCATTTAACATTAGTTTAACGTCGTTTAACGTGAGTTTAACGCCATTTAACGTTAGATTAACGCCATTTAACGTTAGTTTAACGCCATTTAGCGTTAGTTTAACGCCATTTAACGTTAGTTTAACACCATTTAACGTTAGTTTAACGCCATTTAACGTTAGTTTAACGTCATTTAACCTTAATTAAACGCCATTTAACCTTAATTCAACGCCATTTAACGTTAGTTTAACACCATTTAACGTTAGTTTAACGCCATTTAACGTTAGCTTCACTTTATTTAACCTTAATTAAACGCCATTTAACGTTAGTTTAACGCCATTTAACGTTAGTTTAACGTCATTTAACCTTAATTAAACGCCATTTAACGTTAGTTTAACGCCATTTAACATTAGTTTAACGATATTTAACCTTAATTAAACGCCATTTAACGTTAGTTAACGCCATTTAAAGGTTAGTTTAACGCCATTTAACGTTAGTTTAACGCCATTTAACGTTAGTTTAACGCCATTTTACGTTACTTTAACGCCATTTAACGTTAGTTTAACGTCATTTAACTTTAATTAAACGCCATTTAACGTTAGTTTAACGCCATTTAACTTAATTAAAACGCCATTTAACGTTAGTTTTAACGCCATTTAACGTTAGTTTAACGCCATTGAATGCGGTTTAACGTCATTTAGCCTTAATTAAACGCCATTTAACGCATAGTTTAACGCCATTTAACGTTAGTTAAACGTCATTTAACGTTAATTTAACGCTATTTAACGTTAGTTTAACTTCATTTAACGTTTGTTTAACTTCATTTAACGTTAATTAAACGCCATTTAACGTTGGTTTAACGCCATTTAACGTTAGTTTAACGCCATTTAACTTTAGTTCAACGTCATTTAACCTTAATTAAACGCCATTTAACGTTAGTTTAACGCCATTTAACGTTAGTTAAACGTCATTTAACCTTAATTAAACGCCATTTAACCTTAGTTTAACGCCATTTAACCTTAATTAAACGCCATTTAACGTTAGTTTAACGCCATTTAACGTTACTTTAACGCCATTTAACGTTAGTTTAACGTCATTTAACCTTAATTAAACGCCATTTAACGTTAGTTTAACGCCATTTAACGTTAGTTAAACGTCATTTAACGTTAATTTAACGATATTTAACGTTAGTTTAACTTCATTTAACGTTAGTTTAACTTCATTTAACGTTAATTAAACGCCATTTAACGTTAGTTTAACGCCATTTAACGTTAATTAAACGCCATTTAACGTTAGTTTAACGCCATTTAACGTTGTTTAAACGTCATTTTATGTTAGTTTAACGTCATTTAACGTTAGTTTAACGCCATTTAACGTTGGTTTAACGCCATTTAACGTTAGTTTAACGTCATTTAACCCTAATTAAACGCCATTTAACTTTAGTTTAACGCCATTTAACGTTAGTTTAACTTCATTTAATGTTAGTTTAACTTCATTTAACGTTAGTTTAACTTCATTTAACGTTAATTAAACGCCATTTAACGTTATTTAACGCCATTTAACGTTAGTTTAACGTGAATTAACCAATTAAACGCCATTTAACGTTAGTTAACGCAATTAACGTTAGTTAAACGTCATTTAACTTTAGTTTAACGCCATTTAACGTTAGTTTAACTCCATTTAACATTAGGTTAACGTCATTTAACCTTAATTAAACGCCATTTAACGTTAGTTTAACGCCATTTAACCTTAATTAAACGCCATTTAACGTTAGTTTAACGCCATTTAACGTTAGTTTAACGCCATTTAACGTTAGTTTAACGCCATTTAACGTTAGTTAAACGTCATTTAACCTTAATTAAACGCCATTTAACGTTAGTTTAACGCCATTTAACCTTAATTAAACGCCATTTAACGTTAGTTTAACGCCATTTAACGTTAGTTTAACGCCATTTAACGTTAGTTTAACGCCATTTAACGTTAGTTTAACGCCATTTAACGTTAGTTTAACGTCATTTAACCTTAATTACACGCCATTTAACGTTAGTTTAACGCCATTTAACGTTAGTTTAACGCCATTTAACGTTAGTTTAACGTCATTCAACATTAGATTAACGTCATTTAACTGCTTTAACGTTAGTTTAACTGTTTAACGTTAGTTTAACGCCATTTAACGTTGGTTTAATGCCATTTAACGATAGTTGCGCCTTTAACGCTAGTTTTAACGTCACTTTGCGCTTCAGTTTAACGTTTGTTGTTTTCATTTAACGTTAGTTTAACGCCATTTAACGTTAGTTTAACGCCATTTAACGTTAGTTTAACGTTATTTAACCTTAGTTAAACGCCGTTAACGTTGGTTTAACGCCGTTTAACATTGTTTAACGCCATTTAACGTTAGTTTAACGCCGTTTAACGTTAGTTTCGCCGTTTAGCATTAGTTTAACGTCATTTAACATTAATTAAACGCCATTTTAACGTTAGTTTAACGCCATTTAACGTTAGTTTAACGATATTTAGCAGTGATTAAACGCCATTTAACGTTAGTTTAACGGCATTTAACGTTGGTTTAACGGCATTAACGTTAGTTTAACGGCATTGTGCCGTCTGGCGTTGGTTTCGCCATTTAACGTTAGTTTAACGCCATTAACGTTGGTTTAACGCCATTTAACGTTAGTTTGCGCCATGTTTAACGTTGGTTTAGGCATTTAACGTTGGTTGGCGTTTAACGTTGGTTTAACGGTATACAACGTTAGTTTAACGCATTTAACGGTATTTAACGTTAGTTTAACGCCATTTAACGTTAGTTTAACGCCATTTAACGTTGGTTTAACGATTTAATGTTAGTTTACCGCCATTTTAACGTTAGTTTAACGCCGTTTACTTTACGTTTATGGCGTTTAACGATGGTTAGCGCCATTTAACGTTAGTTTAACGGCATTTTAACGTTGGTTTAACGCCATTTAACGTTAGTTTAACGTCTGGTCGTTGTGCTCCATTTACCCTTAGTTTAACGCCATTTAACGTTACTTTAACGTTGTTGCTTGTAATTAAACGCCATTTTAACGTTGGTTTGCGCCATTTAACATTGTTTAACGCCATTTAACGTTAGTTTAACGCCATTTATAGTTTAACGTCATTTAACATCGGTTGCGCCATTTAAGCGTGGTTTAACGCCATTTAACATTAGTTTAACGTATTTAACAATTAAACGCCATTTAACGTTGGTTTCGCATTTAAAAGTTAGTTTAACGCCATTTAATTGAATTTAACGCCATTTAACTTTGGTTTAACGCCATTTTACGTTACTTTAACGCCATTTTAACGTTAGTTTAACGTCATTTAACGTAATTAAACGCCATTTTTTTGCCATTTAACGTTAGTTTAACGCATTTTATCGTTAGTTTGCGAAGCTTTAACGTTAATTTAACGCTGTGTACGTGGTTTAACAATTTAATTAATTAAACGCCATTTTATCGTTGGTTTCGCCATTTAACGTTGGTTTGTTTGTTTAACTTCAATTTAACGTTCATTTTGCGCGTTAGTTTAACTTCTTAACGTTAGTTTAACTTCGTTAATTGGCATCGAATTTACGTTAATTAAACGCCATTTTTATGTCGTTGTTTAACGCTGTTTAACGTTGGTTTAACGCCATTTAACGTTGGTTTGCGTCATTTAATTAATTGCGCCATTTTAGTTTGGTTTAACGCATTTTAACGTTAGTTTAACGCCATTTTATTGTTGGTTAACTTCATTTGAAATTAATTTAACGTCATTTAACGTAATTGACGCGCTTTTAACGTTGGTTTAACGCCATTTTAACGTGGTTTAGCGATATTTAACTTTAATTAAACGGCATTTAACGTTGGTGTAACGGCATTTAACGTTGGTTTAACGCCAATTACAACGTTGATTTAACGCCATTTTAACGTTAGTTTAACGCCATTTAACGTTAGTTTAACGCCATTTAACGTTAGTTTAGCGCGTTAACGTTAGTTTAACGTCATTTAACCTTGTTTGCGTCATTTGCGTTAGTTTAACGCCATTTTAACGTTAGTTTAACGCCATTTAACGTTAGTTTATCGTTTTAACATTAATTTAACGTTATTTACGTAGTTTAACGCGCCATTTTAACGTTAGTTTAACGCCGTTTAACGTTGGTTTAACGCCATTTAACGTTGGTTTAACGTCATTGTTTAATTTAACGTTAGTTTTAACGCCATTTATCGTTAGTTTTACGCCATTTAACGTTAGACGCGTCATTTAAGCTTGTGGTCATGCCATTTAACTGGTTGCGCCATTTAACGTTAGTTTGCGGCATTTATCATTGAGTTTACGTCATTTTTAACGTTATTTTACTTGTACATTTAACGTTATTTCGTGCCATTTAACGTTGGTTTTACGCCATTTAACGTTAGTTTAACGCCATTTAACGTTAGTTTAACGCCATTTAACGTTAGTTTAACGCCATTTGGCATTAGTTTAACGGCTTTTAACTTTGATTTAACGCCATTTTAACCGTAGTTTAACGCATTTGTCAACGTTAGTTTGCGCCTTTAACGTTGGTTTACCGCCATTTAACGTTAGTTTAACTTCATTTTAACGTTAGTTTAACGTCGTTTAACGTTAGTTTAACGCCATTTATCGTTAGTTTAACGCCATTTAACGTTGGTTAACGTCATTTAACGTTGGTTCGCGCTGTTACCGTTGGTTTTAACGCCGTTTAACGTTAGTTTAACGTCATTTAACGTTAATTTAACTTCATTTAACGATGGTTTAACGCCATTAACGTGTTAACGCCATTTAACGTTAGTTTAACGCCATTTAGCGTTAGTTTAACGCGGTTGAGTGGTTCTTCGGCATTTATCGTTTGTTTTAACGCCGATTTGTTGATGGTTTAATCCATTTAACGTTAGTTTAACGGCGTTAACGTTGGTTTAACGCCATTTAACGTTCGTTTAGCATAATTTAACGTTGATTAACGCCATTAAACATTAGTTTACGCCATTTAACGTTAGTTTTAACGCCATTTATCGTTGGTTTAACGCCCATTTAACGAGTTCTTGCCATTTAACATTAGTTTAACGCCATTGAACGTTAGTTAACGCCATTTAACGTTAGTTTTAACGCCGTTTACCGTTAGTTTAACGCCATTTTAACATTAGTTTAACGTTTATTTAACGTAATTAAACGCCATTTTAACGTTAGTTTAACGCCCATTTAACGTTGTTTAACGCCATTTGCGTTAGTTAACGCCATTTAACGTGGTTTAACGTCATTTTAACGTTAGTTTAACGCCATTTAACGTTAGTTTAACGCGTTTAACGTTGGTTAACGATATTTAACGTTAGTTAAACGCCATTTTAGCGTTGGTTTGCGCCGTTAACGTTAGTTTAACGTCATTTAACGTTAGTTTAACGCCGTTTACGTTGGTTTAACGCCGTCTTAACGTGGTTTAACGCCATTTTAACGTTGGTTTAACGTTGTTGCTTGAATTAAACGCCATTTAACGTTAGTTTCGCCATTAAACATTAATTTAACGCCCATTTGGCGTTGGTTAACGCCATTTAACATTAATTTAACGCCAATTAACGTTGGTTTAACGCCATTTAACGTGGTTAACGTCTGTTTAACGCAATTAACGCCGTTTTAACGTTAGTTTAACGCCATTAACGATGGTTTAACGATTTTAACGTTGGTCGCGCCATTTAACGTTGGTTTTAGCGGCATTTAACGTTAGTTTAACGTTTAACGTTGGTTTAACGATGTTAACATTAGTTTAACGCCATTTAACGTTAGTTTAACGCCATTTGGATTGCTTTAACGCCTTTTAGCGTTAGTTTAACGTGTTTACGTAATTTAACGTCATTTTCGTTGGTTTAACGCCGACTAACATGGTTAACTTTATTTATCGTTGGTTTAGCTTCATTTAGCATTAATTTCGCTGTTTGCTGGTTTAACTTCGCTTTAACGTTGTTTTAACGGATTTAACGTTAATTCGCCGCCATTTTTATCGTTGTTTAACCCCATTTAACGTTGGTTTAGCGTTTAACGATTAATTTAACGCTGTCTAACGTTAGTTTGGCAATTTAACGTTAGTAACGTCGGCGTTGGAATTTAAGCCATTTAACATTGATTTAACATACATTTAATTAGTTGCGCCATTAACGTTGGTTGCTTATTTAACGTTGGTTGCTCATTTAACGTTAGTTGCGCCATTTAACGTTGAATTCGCGCCATTTAACGTTTAGTTTAACGTCATTTAGCGTTGGTTTTAACGCCATTTACCGTTAGTTTAACGCCATTTGGTTGGTTTAACATTATTTAACGTAATTTAAACCGGCAACGTTGGTTTATCGCCATTTAACGTTGATTTTACGCCATTGCGTTAGTTTAACCGTTAACGATGGTTTAACGTCATTTAACGCCATTAAACGCTGTTTGGCGTTTGTTTAACGCCATTTAACATTGGTTTGGCGATATTTTGTAATTAGGCGCCGTTTGCGTTGGTTTAACGGCGTTTAACGGTTATTTAACGCCGTTTAACGTTGGTTAGCGCCATTGAATTATGTTTAGCGTTATTTAAGCGTGAATTAAGCGCCATTTTGCGTTAGTTTAACGTTATTTAATGGTTCGCCATTTAACGTTGGTTTAACGCCATTTCGTTGGTTAACGCCATTTAATATTTATCCATTTTACGTTGCTTTGTGTTTAACGTTGACGTCATTTTCATATTAAGCGTCATTTTCGTTGGTTTAACGCCGTTTAACATCAGTTTCGCATCGTTGGTTTAGCATTAACGTTAATTTAACGTTAGTTTCTTCATTTTAACGTTGATTTGGGAACCAGTAATTCGCCATTTATGTTGTTTGAACGCCGTTTTAACGTTAGTTTGCATTTAACGTTAATTTAACGTGAGCGTTAGTTTAGCTCGTTTGTTAAGATTTGTTAATTTAACGTTAATTAACGCCGTTATCGATGGGTTTAGCGATTTTGGCGTTAGTTTAACGCCGTAACGTTAGTTTAACATTCATAATTAAAAGCATTTGCTTTGTTTAGCGCTTATTTGGCGTTGGTTCTTGCCATTTATCGTTAGTTTACTTGTTTAACGTTAATTTAACGCCATTTAATTAATTAATGCACTTATAATGTTGGTTAACGCCATTTAACGTTAATTTAACGTGGTTGCGCTATTTAACGTTAGTTTAACCGTTTAACGTTGGTTTAACGGCATTTAACGTTGGTTTAAAGCCATTTAACGTTGGTTTAACGTCATTTAAAGTTGGTTTAGCATTTTAAACGTTGGTTTACCGCCATTAACGTTAGTTTAACGCCATTTAACGTTAGTTTAATGTATGAATAATAACGCCATTCTTGCGTTGTTTTAACGCCATTTTAACGTTAGTTTTACTTCGCCATTTTAACGTTAGTTTGCGTTATTTAACGTTTAGTTTAACGCCATTTACCAGTTTAACGCCATTTATGGTTAACGTCATTAACTAATTAAACGCCATTTAACGTTAGGTTTCGCTTTCGTTAACATTGGTTTAACGATGTTTTTATAGCGTTTAATGTTGGTTTAACGGCATTTAACGTTAGTTTAACGCCATTTAACGTTGGTTTAACGCCATTTAACGATGGTTTAACGCATATTTAACATTAGTTTAACGTTGTTTGTGTAATTAAACGCCCATTTTAACGTTAGTTTAACGCCATTAAACGTTAATTTGTGTTATTTAACGTTGGTTGCGCCATTTAACGTTAGTTTAACGCCATTAACTTTTAATTAACATTTAACGTTGGTTTACGGCATTTAACGTTGGTTTAACGATGTTTGTGTAATTAAACGCATTTAACATGGTTTGCGCATTTTAACGTTAGTTGTTCGCCATTTTAACGTTTGGTTTGACATTTAACGTTTGTTTAACGTCATTTAACGTTAGTTTAACGCCATTTACCGTTAGTTTAACGCCATTTAACGTTAGTTTAACGTTATTTAACTTGATTAAACGCCATTTAACGTTGGTTAACGCCATTAACGTTAGTTTAACGCCATTTAACGTTAGTTTAACGTCATTTTAACATTGGTTTAATGTAATTGGCATATTTAAACGCCATTTAACGTTAGTTTAATGCCATTTACGTTAGTTTAACGTTATTTAACGTTAAATTAAACTCATTTAACGTTAGTTTAACGCCATTTACGTTAGTTTAACGCCGTATCGTTAGTTTATCGCCATTTTACGTTAAGTTTAAGCCAGTTGACGTTAGTTAAACGTCATTTAACGTTAATTTAACGCGCTATTTAACGTTGGTTTAACGCCATTTAACGTTAGTTTGCTTAAACAACGTTAGTTTAACTTCATTTAACGTTAATTTAACGCTATTTAACGTTGGTTAACTGATTTAACGTTAGTTTAACATGTTTAACGTTAATTAACGCCATTTATCGTTAGTTTAACGCCATTTAACGTTAGTTTAACGCCATTTAACGTTAGTTTAACGTCATTTAACGTTAATTAAGCGCCATTTAACTTTTGGTTTAACGCCATTTTAACGTAAGTTTAACGCCTAGATTTATCGTTAGTTTACTTCATTGACGTTAATTTAACGCTATTTAACGTTAGTTTAACTCCATTTAACGTTAGTTTAACGCCATTTAACGTTGGTTTGCGCCATTAACGTTGGTTTAACGCCATTTAACGATGGTTTAACGGCATTTGGCGTTAGTTTAACGCCATTTTAACGTTAGTTTAACGTTATTTAACGTAATTAAACGCCGTTTAACGTTGGTTTAACGCCATTTAACGTTGGTTTAACGCCATTTAACGTTGGTTTACCGCTGTTTAACGTTAGTTTAATGCCGTTAACGATGGTTTAACGCCATTTAACGTTGGTTTAACGCCATTTAACGTTAGTTTAACGCCATTTTACGTTAGTTTAACGTCATTTACCGTTAGTTTAACGCCATTTACCGTTAGTTTGCGCCATTTACGGATTGGTTAACGCCATTTTTCGTTAGTTTGCGTTATTTAACTTTAATTAAACGCCATTTAACGTTCGTTTAACGCCATTTTAACGATAGTTTAACGCCATTTAACGTTAGTTTAACGGCATTTAACATTAGTTTAACGTCATTTAACGCTTAAATTAAACGCCATTTTAACGTTAGTTTAACGTATTTAACATTAGTTTAACGATATTTAACCTTAATTAAACGCCATTTTGGCGTTGGTTTAGCGGCGTTTAACGATGGTTTAACGCCATTTAACGTTAGTTTAACGCCATTTAACGTTAGTTTAACGCCTTTTAACGTTAGTTTAACGTTATTTAGCCTTAATTAAACGCCATTTAACGTTGACGCCGTTAAACGTGATTAACGCCAATTAACGTGGTTTAACGCCATTTAACATTAGTTTAACGTCATTTAACCTTAATTAAACGCCATTTTAACGTTAGTTTAACGCATTTAACATTAGGTTTAACGATATTTAACCTTAATTGGCGCCATTTAACGTTAGTTTAACGGCATTTAACGTTAATTTAACATTTAACGTTGGTTTAACGCCATTCACGTTAGTTTTGCCGTTTTGTGGTTTAAATTTAACGTTATTAAACGCCATTTATCGTTGGTTTAACGCCATTTAACGTTAGTTTAACGCCATTTAGCGTTAGTTTAACCATTTACGTTAGTTTAACGCCATTTAACGTTGGTTTAACGTCATTTAATTATTAACGTTGGTTTAACGCCATTAACGTTAGTTAACGCCATACGTTGTTGCCTTTATTAACGTTAGTTTTAACTTCATTTAACGTTAGTTTAACGTCATTTAACGTTAGTTTAGCGCCATTTAACGTTGGTTTAACGCCATTTAACGTTAGTTTAACGCCATTTAACGTTAGTTTAACGCCATTTAACGTTAGTTTAACGCCATTTTAACGTTGGTTTAACGCCATTTAACGTTAGTTTAACGTCATTTAACGTTAGTTTAACGCCATTAACGTTGGTTTAGCGCCATTTTAACGTTAGTTTAACGCCATTTATCGTTAGTTTGCGTCATTTAACGTTGGTTTAACGCTTTTAACGTTTTAACGCCATTTAACGTTGGTTTCGCCATTTAACGTTGGTTTAACGTTCATTTATCGTTAGTTTAACGCCATTTAACGTTAGTTGCGCCATTTAACGTTAGGTTTAACGTTATTTAACGTGATTAACGCATAACGGTTTAACGTTGGTTTAACGCCATTTAACGTTAGTTTCGCTATTTACGTTGGTTAGCGCCGTTTTAACGTTGGTTTAACGCCATTTAACGTTGGTTTAACGCCATTTTACGTTAGTTTAACGCCATTTTAACGTTGGTTTAACGCCATTTAACGTTGGTTTAACGCCATTAACGTTAGTTTAACGCTTTTTAGCGTTAGTTTAACGCCATTTACGGTTAGTTTAACGCCTTTTAACGTTAGTTTAACGTTGTTAACGTAGTTTAACGCCTTTTGAGTTGATTTAACGCCATTTAACGTTGGTTTAACGCCGTTTAGCGTTGGTTTAACGGCGTTTATTGGTTAGCGGCATTGGTTTATCTTTAACGTTGGTTTTTTGCATTTTGCGTGGTTTAACGTTGTTGGTTTAGTGTTGTTAGGTTAGTTTGCCATTTAACGTTGTTAACGATTTTAACGTTTGTTTCGTGCATTTAACGTTATTTTGTGCCATTTAACGTTGGTTTAACGTTTTTGCCTTGGTTAACGTTGGTTAGTTTGCGTTGTTGCTTAATTAACGCCATTTAACGTTGGTTTGCGCCGTTTACGATTGTTAACGATTTTTAACGTTAGTTTAACGGCATTTAACGTTGGTTAACGCCAGCGCGTTAGTTTAACGCCATTTAACGTTGGTTTAACGCATTTAACGATGGTTTAACGTTGTTGGCAACCAATTAATGGTTTAACGCGGTAATGATTGATTGCGCCAATTAGCGTTGGTTTAACGCCGATGATCGCTGGGTTAACGTCGGTAGCGCTGAAATTCGGCATTTAACGTTGGTTGCGCCATTTAACGATTTTAGCGATATTTAACGAATAAAACGCCATTTAACGTTAGTTTAACGGCATTAACATTGATTGCGGCATTTAACGTTAGTTTAACGGCATTTAACGGTTCGCTGGCATTGGCTAACAGGTGGTTGCGGCGACAACGGTGTAAGCACTGATGGTGCTTGCGCCATTTAACGTGGTTAGCGCTCATTAACCTTAATTAACGTCATTTAACGTTGCGCCGACTGGCGACGGGTTAACGCGGCAACGTTAGTTTAACGTCGTTTTAACGTTAGTTTAACGCCATTACCGTTAGTTTAACGCCATTTTAACGTTAGTTAACGTAGATGACGCCATTTTAACGTTAGTTCGCGTGTTTAATAATTCGGCATGGCTGCGCGTGATTGCGCCATTTAACATTGGGTTCGCGATATTTAACCGCCAATTAAGCATGGAACAACATTGGTTTAGCGGCGTTTAACGTTTAATGCCATTTCGTTGGTTGTTTTTAATATTTAAACTCGTGGTAACGTTAGTTTTAACGCCATTTTATTGGTTTAACGCCGTTTTTGGTTGGTTTGCGGCGTTTACGTTGGTTTATTGAAGTTAAGTTTGTTGCGTCATTTAGCGTTGTTTATTCTTTTAGCGTTGGTTTAACGCCATTTAGCGTTGGTTTACTTGTTTGTTGGTTTCGCGCTTTGTTTAGTTTTTTGCGTTGGTTCTTCATTTTAACGTTAATTGGCTATTTAACGTTGGTTTCTTCGTTTTGAGTTAGTTTAACATTTGAATGGTGTTTTCGTTGGTTTAACGCCATTTCGTTGGTTATTTGGCGTTGGTTTGCGTTGTTTTTAATTAGCCGTTGTTGAGCGGTTTGTATGGGTTTGTGCCGTTTTAGTGGTTTGCGCGTTTTAGCGTTGGTTTGTGGCTGTTTATGTGGTTTGTTGGTTTATGTAGTTTAACGTGTTTTTGTTGGTTTGAGCAATTTATGGTTCGGTTTAACGTTGGTTTAACGCCGTTTGAGTGGTTTAATTTAGCCGTAATTAAGCGGCGTTTCAACGTTGGTTTAACGCCATTTAACGTTAGTTTAACGCGTTTAGCGTTAGGTTTACGGCGGCATTTTAACGTTGGTTTCGCCATTTTAACGTTGTTTTAATGCCATTTAACGTTGGTTTAACGCGTTAACGTTGTTTAACGCCATTTAACGTTGGTTAGCGCCATTTTGCGTTGGTTTAACGCCATTTAACGTTGGTTTGCGCCATTTTCTTTTAAGTTTTTAACGTTAACGTTGCACGTTGTTTAACAATTCGCCATTTTAAGTTAGTTTAACGCCATTTTCGTTGGTTTGCTTTGTCGTTAGTTTAACGCCATTTAACGTTGTTTAACGTTTTTAACCTTAATTAAGCGCCATTTAACGTTGGTTTCGCCATTGTATTATTGAACGATGTTTAACGTAATTAAGCCGCTTTAACGTTGGTTTAACGCATTTTAACATTAGTTTAACGCCATTTAAGGTGGTTTATGACATTAATTAGTTTTCGCCATTTGTTAGTTTAACATTTCTTGTATTAACGCATTAACGTTGGTTTAACGTTATTGCTTTAGTTAATCGCCATTTTTAACGTTATTTACTTCGACGTTTAACGATGTTTAACGTCATTTATAGCGCCATTTTACGTTAGTTTAACGCCATTTAACGTTATTTATCATTGGTTATCTATGCTTTTTGACGTTAGTTGCGCCATTTTAACGTTAGTTTAACGCTTTAACGTTAGTTTAACGCTTTTTTTTTAACGCATTTCGTTTCTTTAACGATTTTGCGTTGGTTTAACGTCATTTAACGTTATTTAAGTCATTTTACGTTAGTTTTTAAAGCCATTTAACGTAAGTTTAACGCCATTTGCGTTGGTTGCTTCATTTGCGTTGGTTTAGCAATTTAACGTTAATTAAACGCCATTTAACGTTAGTTTTACGCTTTAACGTTGGTTTTCGCCATTTAAGTTAATTTTCGCTATTTAACGTTTTTTTAACGATTGGTTTAACCGTTTTTTATGTTTATCGTTGGTTTCCATTTATCGTTAGTTTAACGTCGAATTAACGTTGGTTGCGCCATTTTAACGTTGGTTTAACGTTTAAGTTGGTTTAACGCCATTTCGTTAGTTTAACGTCGTTTAACTATTTAACGCCATTACACGTTGGTTTTACGTTATTTAACGTTTTGACTCCATTTTAACGTGATTTAACGCCGTTTAATTGGTTTGACGCCATTTAACGTTGATTTAACGCAATCTAACGAATTTATCGCCATTTACCGTTGGTTTAATGCCATTTCACGTTTTGTTTTTTAACCATTTTGCTCCATTTGGACGTTGGTTGACGCATTTTCATTGGTTTAACGGCTATGTTGGTTAACGCCATTTTACGGTGGTTGTGCTATTTAACGTTGATTCTACGTCTATTTAACGTTAATTGTGCTGTTGATTAGTTTAACGCCATTTAACGTTAGTTTAACATTTAACGTTAATTTAACGCTATTTGCGTTAGTTTACTTTATTTAACGTTAGTTTAACTCCATTAACGTTGGTTTAACGCTGTTTAACGTTGGTTTAACGTCATTTAACGTTAGTTTTAACTTCATTTCGTTGGTAACGTCATTTATCGTTAGTTTAACGCCATTTAACGTTAGTTTAACGCCATTTAACGTTGTTTTAACGTCATTTAACGCAGTTAAACGCCATTTAAGTTTGGTTTAACGCCATTTAACGTTAGTTTAACGCCATTTATCGTTAGTTTGGCTTAAACGGCATTTAATTTAACGCTATTTAACGTTAGTTTAACGCCATTTAACGTTAGTTTAACGCCATTTAACGTTGGTTTAACGTCATTTAACGTTAGTTTAACGGCATTAACGTTGGTTCGGTTACGTTATTAAATTGTGCAATTAAACGCCATTTAACGTTAGTTTACGCCATTTAACGTTGAGTTTCGCCATTTAACGTTGGTTTACCGCCATTTAACGTTGGTTTAACGCCATAATTGGTTTAACCCATTTCGTGGTTTCGTTTAACGTTGATTTAACGCCATTTCGTTAGTGTAGCAACATTTAACGTTAGTTTAACGCCATTTAACGTTAGTTTAACGCCGTTTGATTGTTTAACGCCATTTAACGTTAAGTTAACGTTGTTAACCGTTGTT
>NW_024750871.1:0-5995 GCF_018991925.1 Homarus americanus
GTTTCTGAGGTGTACCTGGGAGTGTCTGAGGTGAAACCGGGAGTGTCAGAGAAGTACCAGGGAGTGTCACAGGAGAACCTGGGAGTGTGAGAGGTGTACCTGAGAGTGTGAGAGGTGTACCTAGGAGTGTCTGAGGTGTACCTGGGAGTGTCAGAGGTGTACCTTGGAGTGTCAGAGGTGTACCTGGGAGTGTACCAGGGAGTGTCAGTGGAGTACCTGGGAGTGAAAGAGGTGTACCTGGGAGTGTCTGAGGAGTACCTGTGAGTGTCTGAGGTGTACCTGCGAGTATGAAAGGTGTACCTTGAAGTGTCTGAGGTGTACCAGGGAGTGTCAGAGGTGTACTTTGGAGTATCGGAGGTGTACCTGGGAGTGTACCAAACCTAAAACTGAGTGTTTTTCGTGAGAAGAAGTAAAACTAATAAAATTCACTTAACCTAACCTAACCTAACCTAGCCTAACCTAACCTAACCTAACCTAACCCAACCTAACCTAACCTAACCTAACCTAACCTAACCTAACCTAACCAAACCTAACATAACCTAACCTAACCTAACCTCTAACACTGAAAATCAGTGAAAAGAAGATAAAAATAAGTAAAATACATTGGTTTTTATCTAAAACTGAGTGTTTTTCGTGAAAATAAGTAAAACTAACTAAAATTTACCTAACCTAACCTAACCTCACCTAACCTAAACTAACCTAACCTAACCTAACCCAACCTAACCCAACCTAACCCAACCCAACCCAACCTAACCTAAGCTAACCTAACCTAACCAAACCTAACGTAACCGAACCTAACCTAACCTAACCTAACCTAACCTAACCTAACCTAACCCAACCTAACCTAACCCAACACAACCCAACCCAACCCAACCCAACCTAACCTAACCTAACCTAACCTAACCTAACCTAACCTAACCTAACCTAACCTTACCTAACCTAACCTAACCTAACCTAACCTAACCTCTAATCATGAATATCAGTGTTTTGAAAAGAAATTAAGCGTTTTCCGTGAAAAGAAGATAAAAATAAGTAAAATACATTGGTTTTCATCTAAAACTGATTTTTTTTCGTGAAAAATAGTAAAACTAACTAAAATGCACCTAACCTAACCTAACCTAACCTAACCTAACCTAACCCAACCCAACCCATCCCAACCCAACCCAACCTATCCTAACCTAACCTAACCTAACCTAACCTAACCTAACCTAACCTAACCTAACCTAACCTAACCTAACCTAATCGTGAAATGAAGTAAAACTAACTTCAAAACAGAGTTCTTCAAAAGAAAACACGGCACATGTTTGAAAATATGTACAACTAACTAAAAAAGTGTTTTTGTAAGGAAATTCAACGATTTCCGTGAGTGTTTTTCGTGAAAAGAAGTAAAACTAACTAAAATTCACTTAACCTAACCTAACCTAACCTAACCTAACCCAACCCAACCTAACTTAACCTAACCTAACCTAACCTAACCAAACCTAACCTAACCCAACCAAACCTAACCTAACCTAACCCAACTCAACCTAACCCAACCAAACCCGGTTCAACCAAACCCAACCTAACCCAACCCAACCCAACCCAACTCAACTTACCCTCACCTAATCTAACCCAACCTAAAGTCCCAACCCAAATCAAACCCAACCTAATCTAACCTAACCCAACCTAACCTAACCTTAACCCAATCCTAACCTAATCCAACCTAACCTAACCTAGCCTAACCTAACCTAACCTAACCTAACCTCTAACACTGAAAATCAGTGTTTTGAAAATAAATTAAGCGTTTTCCGTGAAAAGAAGATAAAAATAAAAACTGAGTGTTTTTCGTGAAAATAAGTAAAACTAACTAAAATTCACCTAACCTAACCTAACCTCACCTAACCTAAACTAACCTAACCTAACCTAACCCAACCTAACCCAACCCAACCCAACCCAACCCAACCTAACCTAAGCTAACCTAACGTAACCCAACCTAACGTAACCGAACCTAACCTAACCCAACCTAACCTAACCCAACACAACCCAACCCAACCCAACCCAACCTAACCTAACCTAACCTAACCTAACCTAACCTAACCTAAACTAACCCAACCAAACCTAACCTAACCTAACCTAACCTATCCTAACCTAACCTAACCTAACCTAACCTAACCTCTAACACTGAATATCAGTGTTTTGAAAAGAAATTAAGCGTTTTCCGTGAAAAGAAGATAAAAATAAGTAAAATACATTGATTTTCATCTAAAACTGAGTTTTTTCGTGAAAAATAGTAAAACTAACTAAAATGCACCTAACCTAACCTAACCTAACCTAACCTAACCTAACCCAACCCATCCCAACCCAACCCAACCTATCCTAACCTAACCTAACCTAACCTAACCTAACCTAACCTAACCTAACCTAACCTAATCGTGAAATGAAGTAAAACTAACTTCAAAACAGAGTTCTTCAAAAGAAAACACGGCACATGTTTGAAAATATGTACAACTAACTAAAAAAGTGTTTTTGTAAGGAAATTCAACGATTTCCGTGAGTGTTTTTCGTGAAAAGAAGTAAAACTAACTAAAATTCACTTAACCTAACCTAACCTAACCTAACCTAACCCAACCCAACCTAACCTAACCTAACCTTACCTAACCTAACCTAACCTAACCTAACCCAACCAAACCTAACCTAACCTAACCTAACCTAACCTAACCTAACCTAACCTATCCTAACCTAACCCAACGAAACCTAACCTAACCTAACCTAACCTAACCTAACCTAACCTAACCCAACCAAACCTAACCTAACCTAACTTAACCTAACCTAACTTAACCTAACCTAACCTAGGTTAGGTTAGGTTACGTTAGGTTAGGTTAGGCTAGGTTAGGTTAGGTTAGATTAGGTTTGGTACACTCCCAGGTACACCTCTGATACTCCTAGGTACACCTCCGATACTCCCAAGTACACCTCTGACACTCCCAGGTACTCTTCTGACACTCCCTGGTTCACCTCTGAAACTCCAAGGTACTTCTCTGACAGTCCATGGTACACCTCCGATATTCCCAGGTACACCTCCGATATCCCCAGGTACACCTCCGATACTCCCAGGTACACCTTTGAGACTCCCAGGTACTCAACTGACACTCCCTGGCACACCCCTGACACTCCCTGGAACACCTACGATATTCCCAGGTACACCTCTGACACTCCCAGGTACAACTCTGACACTCCTATGTATTCCTCTGACACTCCCTGGTACACATCTGCCACTCCCATGTACACCTCAGACACTCCCCCTTACACCTCTGACTCTCCCAGGTACACCTCTTTTACTCCCTGGTTCTCCCCTGACACTCCCAGGCACACCTCAGACACTCCCAGGTACAACTCTGGCACTCCCAGGTACACTTCTGACACTCCCACGTACACCTCATACACACCTAGGTACACCTCTCACACTCCCAGGTACTCCTGTGACACTCCCTGGTACTTCTCTGACACTCCCAGGTACACCTCAGACACTCCCAGGTACACCTCATACATTCCCAGATACACCTCAGACACTCCCAGGCACACCTCTGACACACCCAGGTACACCGCTGACACTGCCAGGTTCACCTCTGACACTCCATGTACACCTCCGACACTCCCGTGTACACCTCTGACACTCCCAGGTACTCCACTGGCACTCCCTGGTACACCCCTGACACTCTCAGGTACACCTCCGACACTCCCAAGTACACCTCTGACATTCCATGGTGCACCTCTGGCCTGCCAAGGTGCACCTCTGACAATCCCAGGTACTCCTGTGACACTCCCAGGTACACCTCCGACACTCCCAGGTACACTTCTCACACTCCCAGGTACACCTCTGACACTCCCAGGTACATCTCTGACACTCCCAGGTACACCTCTGACACTGCCAGGTACACCTCTGACAATCCCAGGTACTCCTGTGTCACTCCCAGTTACACCTCCGACACTCCCAGGTACACCTCTGACACTCCCAGGTACACCTTCGATATTCCCAGGTACACCTCCGATATTCCAAGGTACACCTCCGATACTCCCAGGTACACCTTTGAGACTCCCAGGTACTTCACTGACACTCCCTGGTATTCCTCTGACATTCCCAGGTACACCTCTGACACTCCCAGGAACACCTCTGATATTCCCAGGAACACCTCTGACACTCCCAGGTCCGCCTCCAACACTCCCAGGTACAACTCCGACACTCCCAGGTAAACCTCCGATACTCCTAGGTACACCTCTGACACTCCCAAGTACACCTCTGACACTCCTAGGTATTCCTCTGACACTCCCTGGTACACCACTGACACTCCCAGGTACACCTCAAACACTCCCCGGTACACCTCAGACACTCCCAGGTACACCTCTTTCACTCGCTGGTTCTCCCCTAACACTCCCAGGTACACCTCAGACACTCCCAGGTACACCGCAGATACTCCCAGGTACACCTATGACACTCACTGGTACACCTCAGCCACTTCTAGGTACACCTCTCACACTCGCATATACACCTCAGACACTCCCAGGTACTCCTCAGACACTCCCAGGTACACCTAAGACACTCCCAGGCACACCTCTGACACTCCCAGGTACACCGCTGACACTGCCAGGTACACCACTGACACTCCATGTACACCGTCGACACTCCCAGGTACACCTCTGACACTCCCATGTACTCCACTGACACTCCCTGGTACACACCCCTGACACTCCCAGGTACACCTCAGACGCTCCCAGGTACACCTCAGACACTCCTAGGTACACCTCTCACACTATTAGGTACACCTCTCACACTCCCAGGTTCTCCTGTGACACTCCCTGGTAATTCTCTGACACTCCCTGGTACACCTCAGACACTTCTAGGTACACCTCTCACACTCGCAGGTACACCTCAGACACTATGAGGTACTCCTCAGACACTCCCAGGTACACCTCAGACACTCCCAGATACACCTCTGACACTCCTAGGTACACCTAAGACACTCCCAGGTACACCTCCGACACTCCCAGGTACACCTCTGACACTCCCAGGTACTCCACTGACACTCCTAGGTACTGCTCTGTCACTCCCTGATACACCTCTAACACTCCCCGGTACACCGGTGACACTCCCAGGTACACCGCTGACACTGGCAGGTACACTTCAAACACTGCCAGGTACACCTCCGACACTCCCAGGTACACCTCAGACACTCGCTGGTACACCCATGACACTCCCAGGTACACCTCTAACACTCCCAGGTACACCTCTGCCACTTCCAGGTACACCTCAGACACTCCCAGGTACACCCCAGACATTCCCAGGTACACCCCAGACACTCCCAGGTACACTTCTCACACTCGCAGGTACACCTCTGACAATCCCAGGTACACCTCTGACACTCGCAGGTACACCTCTGGAACTCGGAGGTACACCCCTGACACTCCCAGGTACACCTCTGACACTCCCAGGTACACCTCCCCGGCCTCCCAGGTACACCTCAGACACTCCCAGGTACACCCCAGACCTCCCAGGTACACTTCTCACACTCCCAGGTGCACCTCCGACACTCCCAGGTACACCTGGCCTCTCTGGTACACCTCGATATTCCCAGGTACACCTCCTGGCCTCCCAGGACCGCCTCCGACACTCAGGTACAGCTCCGACACTCAGGTAAACCTCCAATGCTCCTAGGTACACCTCTGACACTCCAGGTACACCTCCTGACCTCCTGGGTGATGCCTCGGCACTCCACCTCACCCTAACATCCCAGACACCTCTGACCTCCCAAGGTACACCTGAACACTCCAGGGCACCAGATGGTCCCACCTCAGACACCCAGGTAGACCTCTGGGAGTGTCAGAGGTGTAAGGGGGAGTGTCTGAGGTGTACCTGGGAGTGTCAGAGGTGTACCAGGGAGTGTCAAAGGAATACCTAGGAGTGTCAGAGGTGTACCTGGGAGTGTCAGAGGTGTACTTAGGCGTATCGGAGGTTTACCTG
>NW_024750872.1:0-12249 GCF_018991925.1 Homarus americanus
CTCCGGTATTGCTTCGTTTCAGTTACGTATTGCTATAACAGTAGTCCCCACACTAGCATATAAAAGTAGTCTCCACACTAGAGTATAGCAATAGTCACAACACTAGAGTATAACAAGAGTTCCAACACTAGAGCATAACAATAGTCCCCACACTAGAGTATAACAATAGTCCCCACACTAGAGTATAACAATAGTCCCCACACTGGAGTATAATAATAATCCGAGCACTAGAGTATAACAATAGTCCCCACACTAGAGTATAACAATAATCCGAACACTAGAGTATAACAATAGTCCCCACACTTGAGTATAAGAATAGTCCCAAAACTAGATTATAAGAATAGTTCCCACACAAGAGTATAACAATAGTCCCCACACTAGAGTATAACAATAGTCCCCACACTAGAGTATAACTATAGTCCCAACTCCCAAAACTAGAGAATAACAGTAGTTCCCACACTAGAGTATAACAATTGTCCACACACTAGAGTATAACATTAATCCCCACACTAGAGTTTAACAATAACCCGAACACTAGAGTATAACAATAGTCCCCACACTAGAGTATAACAATAATCCGAACACTAGATTATAAGAATAGTTCCCACGCAAGAGTATAACAATAGTCCCCACACTAGAGTATAACAATAATCCCCACACTAGAGTTTAACAATAACCCGAACACTAGAGTATAACAATAGTCCCCACACTACAGTATAACAATAATCCGAACACTAGAGTATAAGAATAATCCCTACACTAGAGTATAACAATAACCCGAACACTAGAGTATAACAATAGTCCCCACACTAGAGTATAACAATAATCCAAACACTAGAGAATAACAGTAGTCCCCACACCCGAGTATAACAATAATCCGAACACTAGAGTATAACAATAGTCCCCACACTAGAGTATAACAATAATCTGAACACTAGAGTATAACAATAGTCCCCACACTAGAGTATAACATTAGTCCCCACACTAGAGTATAACAATAATCCGAACACTTGAGTATAACAATAGTCCCCAAACTAGAGTATAACAATGATCCGAACACTAGAGTATAACAATAGTCCCCACACTAGAGTATAACAATTGTCCGAACACTAGAGTATAAGAATAGTCCCCACACTAGAGGATAACAATAATCCGAGCACTAGAGTATATCAATAGTCCCCACACTAGAGTATAACAATAGTCCTCACACTAGAGTATAACAATAATCCGAACACTAGAGTATAACAATAGTCCCCACACTAGAGTATAACAATAGTTCCCACACTAGAGTATAGCAATAGTCCCCACACTAGAGTCTAAAAGTAGTCCCCACACTAGAGTATAACAGTAGTCGCAACACTTGAGTATAAGAATAGTCCCAAAACTAGATTATAAGAATAGTTCCCACACAAGAGTATAACAATAGTCCCCACACTAGAGTATAACAATAGTCCCCACACTAGAGTATAACTATAGTCCCAACTCCCAAAACTAGAGAATAACAGTTGTTCCCACGCAAGAGTATAACAATAGTCCCCACACTAGAGTATAACAATAATCCCCACACTAGAGTTTAACAATAACCCGAACACTAGAGTATAACAATAGTCCCTACACTACAGTATAACAATAATCCGAACACTAGAGTATAACAATAATCCCTACACTAGAGTATAAAAATAACCCGAACCCTAGAGTATAACAATAGTCCCCACACTAGAGTACATCAATAATTCCCACACTAGAGTTTAACAATAACCAGAACACTAGAGTATACCAATAGTCGCCACACTAGAGAATAACAATAATCCTAACATTAGAGTATAAAAATAGTCCCCACACAAGAGTATAAAAAAAATCCCCACACTAGAGTTTAACAATAACCCGAACACTAGAGTATAACAATAGTCCCCACACTAGAGTATAACAATAATCCGAACACTAGAGTATAACAATAGTCCCCACACTAGAGTATAACAATAATCCCCACACTAGAGTTTAACAATAACCCGAACACTAGAGTATAACAATAGTCCCTACACTACAGTATAACAATAATCCGAACACTAGAGTATAACAATAATCCCTACACTAGAGTATAAAAATAACCCGAACACTAGAGTATAACAATAGTCCCCACACTAGAGTATAACAATAATCCAAACACTAGAGAATAACAGTAGTCCCCACACTCGAGTATAACAATAATCCGAACACTAGAGTATAACAATAGTCCCCACACTAGAGTATAACAATAGTCCCCACACGAAAGTATAACAATAGTCCCCACACTAGAGTATAACAATAACCATAACATCAGAGTATAACAGTTGTCCCCACACTAGAGTATACCAATAGTCGGAACACTAGAGTATAACAATAGTTCCAACACTAGAGCATAACAATAGTCCCCACACTAGAGTATAACAATAGTCCACACACTAGAGTATAACTATAGTCCCAACTCCCAAAACTATAGAATAACAGTAATTCCCACACTAGAGTATAACAATAGTCCCCACACTGGAGTATAACAATAATCCGAACACTAGACTATAACAATAGTCCCCACACTATAGTATAACAATAACCCGAACACTAGAGTATAATAGTAGTCCCCACACAAGAATATAACATTAATCCGAATACTAGAGTGTAACAGTAATCCCCACACTAGAGTATAACAATAATCCGAATACTAGAGTATAAAAATAGTCCCCACACTAGAGTATAACAATAACCCGAACACTAGAGTATAACAATAGTCCCCACACTAGAGTATAACAATAGTCCCAACACTGGAGTATTACTATAACCCGAACACTAAAGTATAATAGTAGTCCCCACACTAGCATGTAAAAGTAGTCTCCACACTAGAGTATAGCAGTAGTCGCAACACTAGAGTATGACAATAGTTCCAACACTAGAGCATAACAATAGTCCCCACACTAGAATATGACAATAGTCCCCACACTAGAGTATAACAATAGTCCCCACATTGGAGTGTAACAATAATCCGAACACTAGAGTATAACAATAGTCCCCACACTAGAGTATAAGAATAGTCCAAAAACTAGATTATAAGAATAGTTCCCACACAAGAGTATAACAATAGTCCCCACACTAGAGTATAACAATAGTCCCCACACTAGAGTATAACTATAGTCCCAACTCCCAGAACTAGAGAATAACAGTAGTTCCCACACTATAGTATAACAATAGTCCCCACACTAGAGTATAACAATAATCCCTACACTAGAGTTTAACAATAACCAGAACACTAGAGTATACCAATAGTCGCCACACAAAAAAATAACAATAATCCGAACACTAGAGTATAACAATAGTCCCCACACTAGAGTATAACAATAATCCCCACACTAGAGTTTAACAATAACCCGAACATTAGAGTATAACAATAGTCCCAACACTAGAGAATAACAATTGTCCCCACACTAGAGTATAAGAATAGTCCCCACACTGGAGTATAACAATAATCCGAACACTAGACTATAACAATAGTCCCCACACTACAGTATAACAATAACCCGAACACTAGAGTATAACAGTAGTCCCCACACGAGAATATTACATTAATCGGAATATTAGAGTGTAACAGTAGTCCCCACACTAGAGTATAACAATAATCCGAACATTAGAGTATATAAAAAGTCCCCACACTAGAGTATAACAATAACCCGAACACTAGAGTATAACAATAGTCCCCACAAGAGAGTATAACAATAGTCCCCACACTGGAGTATAACTATAACCCGAACACTAAAGTATAACAGTAGTCCCCATACTAGCATATAAAAGTAGTCTCCACACTAGAGTATAGCAATAGTCGTAACACTAGAGTATAACAATAGTTCCAACACTAGAGCATAACAATAATCCCCACCCTAGAGTATAACAATAGTCCCCACACTAGAGTATAACAATAGTCCCCACACTGGAGTATAACAATAATCCGAACACTAGAGTATAACAATTGTTCCTAGACTAGAGTATAACAATAATCCGAACACTAGAGTATAACAATAGTCCCCACACTTGAGTATAAGAATAGTCCCAACACTAAACTATAAGAATAGTTCCCACACAAGAGCATAACAATAGTCCCCACACTAGAGTATAACAATAGTCCACACACTAGAGTATAACTATAGCCCCAACTCCCAAAACTATAGAATAACAGTAGTTCCCACACTAGAGTATAACAATAGTCCCCACACTAGAGTATAAAAATAGTAGCAACACTAGAGTATAACAATAGTCCCCACACTAGAGTATAACAATAACCCGAACACTAGAGTATAACAATAGTCCCCACACTAGAGTATAACAATAATCCCCACACTAGAGTTTAACAATAACCAGAACACTAGAGTATACCAATAGTCGCCACACTAGAGAATAACAATAATCCGAACACTAGAGTATAACAATAGTCCCCACATAGAGTATAACAATAATCCCCACACTAGAGATTAACAATAACCTGAACACTAGAGTATAACAATAGTCCCCACACTAGAGTATAACAATAATCCGAACACTAGAGTATAACAATAGTCCCCACACTAGAGTATAACAATAATCCCCACACTAGAGTTTAACAATAACCCGAACACTAAAGTATAACAATAGTCCCTACACTACAGTATAACAATAATCCGAAAACTAGAGTATAACAATAATCCCTACACTAGAGAATAACAATAACCCGAACACTAGAGTATAGCAATAGTTCCCACACTAGAGTATAACAATAATCCAAACACTAGAGAATAACAGTAGTCCCCACACTCAAATATAACAATAATCCGAACACTAGAGTATAACAATAGTCCCCACACTAGAGTATAACAATAATCCGAACACTAGAGTGTAACAATAGTCCCCACACTAGAGTATAACATTAGTCCCCACACTAAAGTATAACAATAGTCCCCACACTAGAGTATAACAATAACCCGAACACCAGAGTATAACAGCAGTCCCCACACTAGAGTATAACAATAGACCCCACACTAGAGTATAAGAATAGTCCCCACACTGGAGTATAACAATAATCCGAACACTGGAATATAACAATAGTCCCCACGCTGCAGCATAACAATAACCCGAACACTAGAGTATAACAGTAGTCCCCACACTAGAATATAACATTAATCCGAATACTAGAGTGTAACAGTAGTCCCCACACTAGAGTATAACAATAATCCGAACACTAGAGTATAAAAATAGTCACCACACTAGATTATAACAATAACCCGAACACTAGAGTATAACAATAGTCCCCACACTAGAGTATAACAATAGTCCCCACACTGGAGTATAACTATAACCCGAACACTAAAGTATAACAGTAGTCCCCACACTAGCATATAAAAGTAGTCTCCACACTAGAGTATAGCAATATTCGCAACACTAGAGTATAACAAGAGTTCCAACACTAGAGCATAACAATAGTCCCCACACTAGAGTATAACAATAGTCCCCACACTAGAGTATAACAATAGTCCCCACACTAGAGTATAACAATAATCCGAACACTAGAGTATAACAATAGTCCCCACACTTGAGTATAAGAATAGCCCCAAAACTAGATTATAAGAATAGTTCCCACACAAGAGTATAACAATATTCCCCACACTAGAGTATAACAATAGTCCCCACACTAGAGTATAACTATAGTCCCAACTCCAAAAAACTAGAGAATAACAGTAGTTCCCACACTAGAGTATAACAATTGTCCACACACTAGAGTATAACAATAATCCCCACACTAGAGTTTAACAATAACCAGAACACTAGAGTATACCAATAGTCGCCACACTAAAGAATAACAATAATCCGAACACTAGAGTATAACAATAGTCCCCACACTAGAGTATAACAGTAATCCCCACACTAGAGTTTAACAATAACCCAAACACTAGAGTATAACAATAGTCCCCACACTAGAGTATAACAATAATCCGAACACTAGAGTATAACAATATTCCCCACACTAGAGTATAACAATAATCCCCACACTAGAGTTTAACAATAACCCGAACACTAGAGTATAACAATAGTCCCCACACTACAGTATAACAATAATCCGAACACTAGAGTTTAAGAATAATCCCTACACTAGAGGATAACAATAACCCGAACACTAGAGTATAACAATAGTCCCCACACTAGAGTATAACAATAATCCAAACACTAGAGAATAACAGTAGTCCCCACACTCGAGTATAACAATAATCCGAACACTAGAGTATAACAATAGTCCCCACACTAGAGTATAACAATAATCCGAACACTAGAGTATAACAATAGTCCCCACACTAGAGTATAACAATAGTCCCCACACTTAAGTATAACAAAAATCCCCACACTAGAGTATAACAATAATCCAAACACTAGAGAATAACAATAGTCCCCTCACTAGAGTATAACAATAATCCGAACACTTGAGTATAACAATAGTCCCCACACTAGAGTATAACAATAATCCGAACACTAGAGTATAACAATAGTCCCCACACTAGAGTATAACAATAGTCCGAACACTAGAGTCTTGAATAGTCCCCACACTAGAGTATAACAATAATCCGAACACTAGAGTATAACAATAGTCCCCACACTAGAGTATAACAATAGTCCTCACACTAGAGTATAACAATAATCCGATCACTAGAGTATAACAATAGTCCTCACACTAGAGTGTAACAATAGTTCCCACAATAGAGTATAGCAATAGTCCCCACACTAGAGTCTAAAAGTAGTCCCCACACTAGAGTATAACAGTAGTCCCCACACTAGCGTATAACAGTAGTCCCCACACTAGAGTATAGCAGTAGTCGCAACACTAGAGTATAACAATAGCCCCAACACTAGAGCATAACAATAGTCCCCACACTAGAGTATAAGAATAGTCCCCACACTGGAGTATAACAATAATCCGAACACTAGACTATAACAATAGTCCCCACACAATAGTATAACAATAACCCAAACACTAGAGTATAACAGTAGTCCCCACACTAGAATATAACATTAATCCAAATACATAACAATAGTCCCCACACTAGAGTATAACAATAGTCCCCACACTAGAGTATAACAATAGTCCCCACACTGGAGTATAACAATAATCCGACAACTAGAGTATAACAACAGTCCCCACACTAGAGTATAACAATAATCCGAACCCTAGAGTATAACAAAAGTCCCCACATTTGAGTATAAGAATAGTCCCAAAACTAGATTATAAGAATAGTTCCCACACAATAGTTCCAACACTAGAGCATAACAATAGTCCCCACACTAGAGTATAACAATAGTCCCCACACTAGAGTATAACAATAGTCCCCACACTGGAGTATAACAATAATCCGACAACTAGAGTATAACAACAGTCCCCACACTAGAGTATAACAATAATCCGAACGCTAGAGTATAACAATAGTCCCCACATTTGAGTATAAGAATAGTCCCAAAACTAGATTATAAGAATAGTTCCCACACAAGAGTATAACAATAGTCCCCACACTAGAGTATAACAATAGTCCCCACACTAGAGTATAACTCTAGTCCCAACTCCCAAATCTAGAGAATAACAGTAGTTCCCACACTAGAGTATAACAATAGTCCCCACACTAGAGTATAACAATAATCCCCACACTAGAGTTTAAAAATAACCAAAACCCTTGAGTATACCAATAGTCGCCACACTAAAGAATAACAATAATCCGAACACTAGAGTATAACAATAGTCCCCACACTAGAGTATAACAATAGTCCCCACACTGGAGTATAACAATAATCCGACAACTAGAGTATAACAACAGTCCCCACACTAGAGTATAACAATAATCCGAACCCTAGAGTACAACAATAGTCCCCACATTTGAGTATAAGAATAGTCCCAAAACTAGATTATAAGAATAGTTCCCACACAAGAGAATAACAATAGTCCCCACACTAGAGTATAACTATAGTCCCAACTCCCAAAACTAGAGAATAACAGTAGTTCCCACACTAGAGTATAACAATAGTCCCCACACTAGAGTATAACAATAATCCCCACACTAGAGTTTAAAAATAACCAAAACCCTAGAGTATACCAATAGTCGCCACACTAAAGAATAACAATAATTCGAACACTAGAGTATAGCAATAGTCCCCACACTAGAGTATAACAATAGTCCCCACACTAGAGTATAAGAATAGTCCCCACACTGGAGTATAACAATAATCCGAACACTAGACTATAACAAAAGTCCCCACACTACAGTATAACAATAACCCGAACACTAGAGTATAACAGTAGTCCCCACACTAGAATATAACATTAATCCGAATACTAGAGTGTAACAGTAGTCCCCACACTAGAGTTTAACAATAATCCGAACACTAAAGTATAAAAATAGTCCCCACACTAGAGTATAACAATAACCCGAACACAAGAGTATAACAATAGTCCCCACACTAGAGTATAACAATAGTCCCCACACTGGAGTATAACTATAACCCGAACACTAAAGTATAACAGTAGTCCCCACACTAGCATATAAAGGTAGTTCCACACTAGAGTATAGCAATAGTCGCAACACTAGAGTATAACAAGAGTTCCAACACTAGAGCATAACAATAGTCCCCTACACCAGACTATAAATAATAGTTCCCACACAAGAGTATAACAATAGTCCCCACACTAGAGTATACCACGTCCCCACACTCAGAGTATAACTATAGTCCCAACTCCCAAAACTAGAGAATAACAGTAGTTCCCACACTAGAGTATAACACAGGTCCCCACACTAGAGTATATAACAATAATCCCCACACTAGGAGTTTAACAACAACCAGAACCCCAGAGTATACCAATAGTCGCCACACTAAAGAATAACAATAATCCGAACACTAGAGTATAACAATAGTCTCCACACTAGAAAGTAGCAATAGTTGCAACACTAGAGTATAACAATAGTTCCAACACTAGAGCATAACAATAGTCCCCACACTAGAGCATAAATAATAGTCCCTACACTAGAGTATAAATAATAGTCCCTACACTGGAGTATAACAATAATCCGAACACTGATAATAATAGTCCTATATATAAATAAATCCTGTTTACCAGAATAATAGTCCCCCACAATTCTGAGTATAAGAATAGTCTCACACTAGATTATAAGAATAGAATTTCTACACAAGAGTATAACAATAGTCCCCACACTAGAGTATAACAATAATCCCCACACTAGAGTATAACTATAGTCCCAACTCCCCAAAAAACTAGAGAATAACAGTAGTTCCTACACTAGAGTATAAATAATAGTCCCCACACACTAGAAAGTATAAAAAATAGTAGCAACACTAGAGTATAACAATAGTCCCCCACACTAGAGTATAAATAATAAACCGAACACTCAGAGTATAACAATAGTCCCCACACTAGAGTATAAACAAATCCTCTACACTAGAGTTTAACAATAACCAGAACACTAGAGAGTATACCAATAGTTGCCACACTAGAGAATAACAATAATCCAAAACTAGAGTATAACAATAGTCCCCACAGAGTATAACAATAATCCCCACACTAGAAAGTTTAACAATAACCTGAACACTAGAGTATAACAATAGTCCCTACACTAGAGTATATAACAATAACTCTTAAGACTAGAGCAAAAATAGTCCCCACACTAGAGTATAACAATAATCCCCACACTAGAGTTTAACAATAACCCGAACACTAGAGTATAAATAATAGTCCCTACACTACAGTATAACAATAATCCGAACACTAGAGTATAACAATAATCCCTTACACCAGAGTATAACAATAACCCGAACACTAGAGAGAATAGCAATAGTCCCTACACTAGAGTATAACAATAATCCAAACACTAGAGAACAACAGTAGTCCCCACACTCGAGTATAACAATAATCCCAACACTAGAGTATAAATAAATAGTCCCCTACACTAGAGTATAACAATAATCCGAACACTAGAGTGTAAATAAAAGTCCCCGCTAGAGTATAACATTGGCCTCACACTAAAGTATAACAATAGTCCCCACACTAGAGACAACAATAACCAACACCAGAGTATATCAGTAGTCCTACACTAGAGTATAACAATAGACCCTAATAATTCAGAGTATAAGAATAGTCCCACACTGGAGTATAACAATAATCCGAACACTAGACTATAACAAATAGTCCCCATTAATTACAGTATAAACAATAACCCGAACACTAGAGTATAACAGAGTCCCATACCAGAATATAAAATATTAATCCGAAATACTAGAGTGTAACAGTAGTCCCCTACACTAGAGTATATAACAATAATCCGAACACTAGGAGTATACAAAAATAGTCACCACACTAGAGTATAAATGTCATCCCGAACACTAGAGTATAACAATTGTCCCCACACTAGAGTATATAACAATAGTCCCCACACTGGAGTATAACTATAACCTGAAGACTAAAGTATAACAGTAGTCCCTACACTAGCATATATAAAAAAGTAGTCTCCAGACTAGAGTATAGGCAATAGTCGCAACACTAGAGTATAACAAGAATTCCAACACTAGAGCATAACATTGTCCCCACACACCAGACTATAACAATAGTCCCTACACCAGGGTATAACAATAGTCCTACACTGGAGTATAACACAACCGAACACTAGAGTATAACAATAATAGTCCCCACACTGGAGTATAACAATAATCCGAACACTAGAGTATAACAATAGTCCCCTACACTTGAGTATAAGAATAGTCCCAAAACTAGATTATAAGAATAGTTCCCAAACAAGAGTATAACAATAGTCCCTTACTAATTAGAGTATAACAATAGTCCCCACACTAGAGTATAACTATAGTCCCAACTCCAAAAATCCAGAGAATAACAGTAGTTCTACACTAGCACAATTCGTCCACACACCAGCATACAATAATCCCCACACTAAAGAATAACAATATCCGAACACTAGAGTATAACAATAGTCCCCAATTCTAGAGTATAACAATAATCCCCACACTAGAGTTTAACAATAACCCGAACACTAGAGTATAACAATAATAGTCCCCACACTAGAGTATAACAATAATCCGAACACTAGAGTATAACAATTGTCCCCACACTAGAGTATAACAACAATAATCCCCTACACTAGAGTTTAACAATAACCTGAAGACTAGAGTATAAATAATAAGTACCAAGACTACAGTATAAATAATAATCCCAACACTAGATTATAAGAATAATCCTACACTCAGAGCATGTAACAATAACCTGAACACTAGAGTATAATAGTCCCCACCCTAGAGTGTAAATAATCCAAACAATAGAGAATAACAGTAGTCCCCACACCTCAGAGTATAACAATAATCCGAACACTAGAGTATAAATAAATAGTCCCTACACTAGAGTATAACACAATCCCACTTAGAGTATAAGAATAATCCCTACACTAGGAGTATAACAATAACCTGAACACTTGAGCATAACAATAGTCCCCTAATAATTAGAGTATAACAATAACTGAACACTCAGAGTATAACAACAATAGTCCCCACACTAGAGTACAACAATAGTCCGAACACTAGAGTATAAGAATAGTCCTACACTAGAGTATAACAATAATCCGAACACCAGAGTATAAATAATAGTCCCCACACTAAAGTACAACAAAAGTCCCTACACTAGAGTATAACAATAATCCAAACACTAGAGTATAACAATAGTCCCCACACTAGAGAGTAACAATAACCCGAGCACTAGAGTATACCAGTAGTGCCTACACTAGCCGTGATAACAGTAGACCACACTAGAGTATAACAATAATCCGAACACTTGAGTATAACAATAGTCCTACACTTTATATAACAATAACTGAACACTAGAGTATGACAATAGTCCCCACACTAGAGTATAACAATAGTCCCCAATTCTAGAGTATAAATACAATCCAACACTAGAGAATAACAGTAGTCCCCACACCTCGAGTATAACAATAATCCGAACACTAGAGAGCAACAATAGTCCCCACACTAGAGTATAACAATAATCCTCAATAATTAGAGTATAACAATAACCCAAACACTAGAGTATAACAATAGTCCTTACACTAGAGTATAAATAATAATCCAAACAATAGAGAATTACTGTCCCCACACTAGAGTATAACAGTAATCCCAACACTAGAGTATAACAATAGTCCCCAC
>NW_024750873.1:0-20009 GCF_018991925.1 Homarus americanus
GGTGTCTACATCTCCTGTCCTGATGCCCCTGAGCCTATCAAACTGTTCTCAGAGTTTTTTGACGGGGGCATCCTCCACCAGGTTGAACCGATAGACCTCCTGCTGCCCCTTCTCAAGCTGAGTGAAGAAGCAGATGGTTTCTGCCCCTGCTTGTCTGCTGCGATTCCAGGTTCGCTTCCGACGGATCGCATTGATCGGGAAAATAAGGACCTCATCCTCCGAATAAATACGAGGGTTAACATCCACACTTCAGGATGCAGGCCGTCCAGACATTCCTGTATGGATACCCAGTCATGTCGGTATCTCGGGGGAATGAGGCAGCAGATGGCCTTGCTGGACTGGAGCTGCAACAAGCACACCTGACTACGCGTTGTTCCTCGAACACTTTACAGCTTATGACCCAAATTCGCCGCAACAGAGAGAAGCTTCGAAGCAGTCATCCCCTGACTCCCGCCTACCTGGTACATCCTCCGTAAACTTCCTGACCTTCTGTACGCTCCGGAAAGGGTCGCGTGAAAGGGGACGTGATTTGCTGCCCGTATCATCATTGGGTATGACTTTGCTTGGGAAGTTAGTATCCCCGCATCCCTAGCAACGCTCTTGTGCATTATGCAGAAGACCCGCAGCAACACCTTATCCACTACCTCCTAAGATGTCCCCACTGCACTTCCGTGACGCCTGCTGGACCACCACTCCTGACCCCCTCATATATAACTGAGGTGCGTGGGAGAGAGATTGTGGGGTATGAGCTATTGGTTCACACTCAGGATGGGTTGGAGAAACTCACAATGTGCTCTCTGTATACATATTGTATTGGATGTACAATGGAGCTTGGTGCTGAGGAGTGGCAGCGTGGGTCCAAGCGTGGTGTAGAAGCTGGTTGGTGAGGATGCTCAGAGGAGGACACAGCTTGTCGGTGGGGGGGCATAGTCGCCGGCGAGAGCGAGGGCCACCAGGCAGGGACAGAGGAGGAGGTGTTGCTTGCTGGGGTGTGAGAGAAAAGTAGGTCAGTCGGTCGGTGATCTGGAGAGAAGAGAGCATTAGCTCTGAGGGTGCAAGAAAGGGTACAGTACAAGATAAAGTTCAGAAGTGGGAAATAGAGGAGGAGGTTAACGCAGGTGGGCTATCCACCTTGCGGAGACGGGTTTTTGTCTTCCGTCAACAGTGCTGCATTAGAGGACTCATGCGGTTAGGAAGACCGGTCTCCACCAAGCTAAGCTAAGTTGTTCTATTTGATGTTTCCTTGGGGCATATTATGATAGGGGGGTCCTCAGGTCTAATGTGACTGGAGAGTTGTGCCCATCTTTTGGTTCTTTTATTGTGTATATATAGGGCTCTGGTTCTTCGTTATCATTTTTTCTGCTTCTAGGCCACCATCTGTGCGATGTGTTGTTGTTTCCTCATTTAGTTGGTTTAGTATGGGATCCTGTTCTTGCTGGAATTTTTCCCATATTGCATTTGCTTGGGTGTGTATTCTGGTGTTGAGTGAGTCTATGCCGTGTTCTGTGTGTATGTCTTGTACTGTTTGTGTGTAATGGTGGTTGGTGTTTGCCGCTCAAGAGGTAAGTCACGGCCACGTGAGGTCTTATAAAGCGGGGTAGGCGTGGCTTGATAGTTGACCTCCTCTTTTTATGGCGGCGCTGGTTACCGACCTAGACCACAAGGCGCAAGCTGGGAATTCGAAGTGGGTCGGCTGGTCAGCGACAAACGGCGGAAGTAGGGAAGGTATCCATTACAAAGTCACTTTTCTGACGCTCCTCCATCGTATCTTAGATATGTAACTAGTGCCTCACACCCACCATATTAAGTGAATTTAACTCAATTGAACTTTGTTGAATATCAGTGTTTATGTTTTAACACAGTTGAAAGTCTTATGTGCCAAGTAAGAAATAACTTAAGATATCTTCTGTGTTGACACCATGCGTTTCTTTTGAGACATGTGTGATAATTTGTATTTGACTTTAGATATTTCTGAGTGCTTCTCCATCGTATCTCCAGGCACAGTGTGTTGTGGCTGATGCAGTTTCGCAGCTATCGGCGAACATAGCTGTCAACCAACAAGATGTCGAAGCAGGATGTCCTTAATCCAGCGAAACCATAAAATATTACCATTACCAGTAGTAGAGTTTGTTATGAATTGTGAGTAAGCCATCAATGAAATACTCACCTCTAGTGATGGTATATGTCTTTTAATAATAGCCTTTTGTTCAAATTAATACCATCATTCTATGCTATGCAAGTGTGTAAAGTAACCATCTTTATTGTCAGATATATACTGTATAATAATACCCTTAAGGAAGTATAAGTGATGAATGTTAATTGAAGATCTATTCTGTTACTTATACAGTAAGACCAAGTGGTCCATTTTGTCTCAGTGTTACAGTTGTAACGAATAACTGAAGATCTATTTTTGTGACTGATACAGTGTTATGCAATGCATAATGTACGGTACATTGCATTGGGCAAAGTGAAATATTATTTAGGCATGTTACCCTACTTATGTAAATAAAATATTTTGTATAATTAATAAGTAGGGCTGGTACTTGATACATTAAAATTTGTCTGTTTGTATGTAGGTATTTTGCAGCTTCATGTGGAAGTTGTTTAATATTAGTGTGGAAGCATGCTCCCAGGTATGGAACTCCCAATTAGAACACTCGTGGGGTGACGACATTTACGATGACCTTCTTGCCCTGATCTTGTTTCAGTTATACCACCCTTTTGAAGCTCTGGAGATTGCAGTTTCGATATTTTGAGTACAGCACTAGCTAATAATTCCCGAAACTTGTTTCGAGACTCATCAACTTCGAAAAGTACAGAATTCCATGTGTTAAAGGCGATATTAGCAAAGGCAAAGAGATCGTCATTCTTACACAATTAAAAATTCAAAGGTAGGTAGATAAGTTATCTACCTACCTTGCTTCAGTCATTGGCTGGCCTTGGAAGTGGAAGATGTTTGAGTTTGTCAGTGGTGGATACTGTAGTGGACGTCTCTCTACAACTGCGTACATTCCCTACGTCTTCCTAACAACCAAACAAGCGGCCCAGGGCGTCACCAGATGCCACAGTATCCTAGCAACCAGCCACCAGCTGCTACCGTTCTAACAACAGGTCAAAAGACCGACGACTTCCCACGGTCTACTTCCGGCAGCTGTGTATATAGCTCCTCTCTCCATTGGAGATTCATTCTGACCATTCTTCTTGAACAAGCAACACCTCCTCCTCCGCGCTGCCTGGCTGCTGATCGCTTCCCCTCGCCTGCCTGGCGGTCCTCGCTCCGCCGGCGAGCATGGCGACCCACCAGCTGTCCTTCTGGGCGTCCTCACCAACCAGCTCTCTTATTCTGGCCTCGGTTCCTGAACACGCAACACCTCCTCCAAGCAAGCTCCTCGCTGTCGTTCTCTCATTCAACCTGGAGGCCAGCAACAGGCAACATCTGCTCTAACAAAGCTCCTGCATCTACCTCCTTCAACACGCTACTCACCGAACGTCTTCTATGAGCAGCTCCTCACCACACGGCACCTCCAGCACCAGACTGTCTACCATATAACATATTATATAAGAAAAACCACCAGAGTTTCCATCCATCCTGAGTGCTAGACAACATTATGAAACAACACAATACCAAATCGGGTTTAGTTGAGTATTAAATATTCAGTGCTGCTCCATTATTATTTATTGGGTGTAAAGAGAAATCAATGGGGATATTACAAAGTAGTTTATTGTTTATTTATTTGATACATTAAAATTTGTTTGTACTTACTGTGAAGTCATGGATAGTTTATTGAACTTCTGAAGAATGGTGCCCCATAACTCAATGAGGATCCCAGTTTCTTACACTGGAAATTCATCAGTTATTCCCAATGCCTCATGTCTAGTGACTTGCTTCTCTTCTTGATCATTTGCAATTTCTTCCAGAACAGAACGGATTTCATCGAAGCTCTTTTGTACTCAGTAGCGTATATCTGAAAGTCGTTTACACTGACACTTCTTGTCTAATGTCTTAACAAGAATTGCACAACGGCGATTTTCTGAAGTGTCAAAATATTTTACAGCAGAAGGCCAGAACCACCTCTAACCAATTTTAACGAATGAGCAAAGCAAGGTATGCAAGTTGCAAGGGCATTGAAAGACTTAAAGTGAGCTTTAACACCATTGTAGCTACCCGACATGATAGATGCATTTGATACATAATGCCGACAACCAAGGGTTGGAGCTGGCATAGCACCGAGACTGTCCTCCAGCCTAGCTCACACATATTATACGTGAATGATTTAAAATGACTTTGAATTATATACTCTGCGTACAAAATTATAATATAATATTCTTGTCTTCCTCTTGCAATATGTATGATCATTATAAGAAACTTTTTAAAATCAATCAATTCGCTGTGAAGTATGAGAGTGAATTTGTTTTCTGAGGCATGGGCTCAGCACTGTTCTCGATTCCATAGCTTAATATGGTAAACTGTTCCATAGGTCTACCACCTTTGTGTGGAGAAGTATTTTATGTTCGGTCTGCATGATAACTTGGCGAGCTTGAAGTTGTCCCTCGTATTGGTGATGCGTGACATCACAAAAATGACACGAGTTCAGGTTTCCATCCCATCTGTTTGGGGCTTTATAACACCTCAAAGGATATTACTCAGTGAAGCTGGAGATATATATATGCCCTCCTCACTAGAGGTCACAGCCTCAAGTTAAAGAAGCCACAAATACAGAGGAGTTGTGAACTCTTAGAACAACCTGCCAGTGTGTTGCGACTGTATAGAGTCTATACTATACAGCCCCCACTGAAGTCTGCCGATAATTACACAGACTTGTCCAACACTGATGCATATTCCGGTACATTCTACAGCCAGTACATTCCCAGTACTTGTCAACATTGTTTAACAAGAGAAATAACCGACCACTTACAGAGTGTCGACAGTGGCGGAGAGGCAGGTAGTTTTATTAGGCCCCAGTAATATTGGGTTCCAGTTGTTGTGGCCTCAGTCTTAATGGTTCCCAAACCTAACTATTAATAAGATTGAGACCCATAGATTATGACTGGGGTCCAGAAACAATGGGACCCATTAGAATTGGTCCAATTAGGACTGAAACTCATGAAGACTGAGACTCATTAGGACTGGGGTCCATCATTACTGAGGCCCATTAGGCCTGAAGCCCATTAAGACTGTGGCCCATTAGGGACTGTGGCCCATTAGGACTGGGCCCATTATGACTGGGGCCCATTAGGACTGGGCTCATTAAAACTGGGGCCCATAGATTGGGGCTCATTGGGACTGGGGCCTATTAGGACTGGGACCCATTTAGACTGGGCCCACTAGGACTGGGGCCCATTTAACTGATGCTCATTTAGACTGGGGCACAAACAAAACTACCACAAACCACTAGTATCAGCTGATCTGGGGTAGCCTGTGATACAGGGGCCCTGGCCAGACCCTCCTCGCCTCAGCCCTCTCCCTCAGTCGTGTCTGGATGGTTGGGGTGAAGGCATACTGCGTCCCTCCTCTTCTGGTGTGGCGGGCAACGTGTTTCCAGCCTTTCATTACATAAAATTTTCTCATTTGTTTTCACTCATAAATGTAACCAAAAACGCTGTAAAATGATATTTTGATGGACACATGTTTCTGAAGTGTTTAATTCACTGTGGGAAAAGAGAAAAAAGTACAACAAAGTGATTGCTGCAATAATCGTATGTACAAGTGTGGCTTCGTGGTACAAATATTTACCGCTTAATTGGACAAAAACCTATTGTATATAATGCGAATATAGACTAGTGCTGACGTAATTAAAGATAACAAGTGAAAGTAGCCTTGAGTGACCAATCAACTAGTGAAGCCAGTGGCAACTAGTGAAGCCAGTGGCAACTAGTGAAGCCAGTGGCAACTAGTGAAGCCAGTGGCAACTAGTGAAGCCAGTGACAACTAGCGAAGGCAGTGGCAACTAGTGAAGGCAAGGCAGTGGCAACTAGTGAAGGTAGTGGCAAATAGTAAAGACAGTGGTAACTAGTGAAGACAGTGACGACTAGTGAAGACAGTGACGACTAGTGAAGACAGTGACGACTAGTGAAGACAGTGGCAACTGGTGAAGACAGTGTGGCAACTAGTGAAGGCAGTGGCAGCTAGTGAGCCAGTGACTAGCCAAGAGGCAGTGGCAACTGGTGAGAGGCAAGGCAGTGGCAACTAGTGAGGTGGTGGCCAAATAGTAAAGACAGTGGTAACTAGTGAAGACAGTGACGACTAGTGAAGACAGTGACGACTAGTGAAGACAGTGACGACTAGTGAAGACAGTGGCAACTAGTGAAGACAGTGTGGCAACTAGTGAAGGCAGTGGCAACTAGTGAAGATAAAATCAGCCAGGGAAAACAACAGCGGCTAGTGAAAACAACAGCTAGTGAAGACAATAGTTGATATTGAAAACAATAATAGCTGATGAAGAAAACTGCAGCGAGTGAAGACAACAGTAGCTAGTGAAGACAACATCAGCTAGTGAAGACAACATCAGCAAGTGAAGTCAACAGCAGCTAGTGAAGACACCATCAGCTAGTGAAGTCAACAGCTGACAGTGAAGCCAACAGCAGCTAGTGAAGTCAACAGTTGATAGTGAAGCCAACAGCAGCTAGTGAAGTCAACAGCTGATAGTGAAGCCAACAGCAGCTAGTGAAGTCAACAGCTGATAGTGAAGCCAACAGCAGCTAGTGAAGTCAACAGCTGATAGTGAAAACACCATCAGCTAAGTGAAGTCAACAGCTGACAGTGAAGCCAACAGCAGCTAGTGAAGTCAACAGTTGATGGTGAAAACAGCAGCTAAGTGAAGTCAACAGCTGATAAGGAAGCCAACAGCAGCTAGTGAAGTCAACAGCTGATAGTGAAGTCAACAGCTGCTGGTGAAGACAACATCAGCTAGTGAAGTCAGCAGCTAGTGAAAACACCATCAGCTAGTGAAGTCAACAGCTGACAGTGAAGCCAACAGCAGCTAGTGAAGTCAACAGTTGATAGTGAAGCCAACAGCAGCTAGTGAAGTCAACAGCTGATAGTGAAGCCAACAGCAGCTAGTGAAGTCAACAGCTGATAGTGAAGCCAACAGCAGCTAGTGAAGTCAACAGCGATAGTGAAGCCAACAGCTAGTGAAGCCAACAGCACCTAGTGAAGAGAACAGCAGCTAGAGAAGACAACAGCAGCTAGTGAAGTCAACAGCTGATAGTGAAGCCAACAGCAGCTAGTGAGGACAACAAACAACAGCTAGTGAAGACAACAGCAGCTAGTGAAAGCCAACAGCACCTGTAGTGGCAGCAACTAGTGAAGACAACAGCACCTGAGTGAAGCCAACAGCAACTAGTGAAGAACAACAGCAACTAGTGAAGCCAACAGCACCTAGTGAAGCCAACAGCACCTAGTGAAGCCAACAGCAGCTAGTGAAGACAACAAACAACAGCTCGTGAAGACAACAGCACCTGGTAAACCAACAGCACCTAGTAAACCAACAGCACCTATGGTAAAGCCAACAGCAACTAGTGAAGACAACAGCAACTAGTGAAGCCAACAGCACCTGAGTAAAGCCAACAGCAGCTAGTGAAGACAACAGCAGCTAGTGGAGAGCCAACAGCACCTGAGTAAACCAACAGCAGCTAGTGAAGACAACAAACAACAGCTCGTGAAGACAACAGCAGCTAGTGAAGCCAACAGCACCTAGTGAAGCCAACAGCACCTGGTGAAGCCAACAGCAACTAGTGAAGACAACAGCAACTAGTGAAGCCAACAGCACCTAGTAAGAGCCAACAGCAGCTAGTGAGGACAACAAACAACAGCTCGTGAAGACAACAGCAGCTAAGTGAAGCCAACACCTGGTGAAGCCAACAGCAACTAGTGAAGACAACAGCAACTAGTGAAGCCAACAGCACCTGAGTAAAGCCAACAGCAGCTAAGTGAAGACAAGCAGCAGCTGAGTGAAGCCAACAGCACCTGGTGAAGCCAACAGCAGCTGAGTGAAGACAACAGCAACTAGTGAAGCCAACAGCACCTGGTAAAGCCAACAGCAGCTAGTGAAGACAACAGCAACTGAGTGAGCCAACAGCACCTAGTGAAGCCAACAGCAGCTAGTGAAGACAACAGCAACTGAGTGAGCCAACAGCACCTGGTGAAGCCAACAGCAGCTAGTGAAGCCAACAGCACCTGGTGAAGACAACAGCAGCTAAGTGAAGACAACAGCAGCTAGTGAGATAACAGCACCTAGTGAAGCCAACAGCAGCTAGTGAAGACAACAGCAACTAGTAAAGAGCCAACAGCACCTGGTGAAGAGACAACAGCAGCTAGTGAAGACAACAGCAACTAGTGAAGCCAACAGCAGCTGAAGTGAGGACAACAAACAACAGCTCGTGAGACAACAGCAGCTAGTAAGCCAACAGCACCTGATGAAGCCAACAGCAACTAGTGAAGCCAACAGCACCTAGTGAAGACAACAGCAACTAGTGAAGCCAACAGCAACTAGTGAAGACAACAGCCTCTAGTGAAGCCAACAGCAACTAGTGAAGACAACAGCAACTAGTGAAGCCAACAGCACCTGGTAAACCAACAGCAGCTAGTGAGGACAACAAACAACAGCTCGTGAAGACAACAGCAGCTAATGAACCAACAGCACCTAGTGAAGCCAACAGCACCTAGTGAAGCCAACAGCAACTAGTGAAGACAACAGCAACTAGTGAAGCCAACAGCACCTGGTAAAGCCAACAGCAGCTAGTGAGGACAACAAACAACAGCTCGTGAAGACAACAGCAGCTAGTGAAGCCAACAGCACCTAGTGAAGCCAACAGCAACTAGTGAAGACAACAACTAGTGAAGACAACAGCAGCTAGTGAGGACAACAAACAACAGCTCGTGAAGACAACAGCAGCTAGTAAACCAACAGCACCTGAGTGAAGCCAACAGCAACTAGTGAAGACAACAGCAGCTCGTAGAAGACAACAGCAGCTAGTGAAGCCAACAGCAGCTAAGAAGACAACAGCAGCTAGTGAAGACAAAAAAAGCAGCTCGTAGAAGACAACAGCTAAGTGAAGCCAACAGCACCTGGTGAAGCCAACAGCAACTAGTGAAGACAACAGCAACTAGTTAAGCCAACAGCACCTAGTGAAGCCAACAGCAGCTAGTGAAGACAACAGCAGCTAGTGGCCAGCAGCACCTGGTGAAGCCAACAGCAGCTAGTGAAGACAACAGCAACTAGTGAAGCCAGCACCTAGTGAAGCCAACAGCAGCTAGTGAAGACAACAGCAGCTAGTGAAGCCAACAGCACCTAGTGAAGCCAACAGCAGCTAGTGAAGACAACAAACAACAGCTAGTGAAGACAATAGTTGATATTGAAAACAATAATAGCTAGTGAAGAAAACTGCAGCGAGTGACGACAACAGTAGCTAGTGAAGACAACAGTAGCTAGTGAAGACACCATCAGCTAGTGAAGTCAACAGCAGCTAGTGAAGAAAACTGCAGCGAGTGACGACAACAGTAGCTAGTGAAGAAAACTGCAGCGAGTAAAGACAACAGTAGCTAGTGAAGACAACATCAGCTAGTGAAGACAACATCAGCTAGTGAAGTCAACAGCTGATAGTGAAGCCAACAGCAGCTAGTGAAGTCAACAGCAGCTAGTGAAGACACCATCAGCTAGTGAAGTCAACAGCTGACAGTGAAGCCAACAGCAGCTAGTGAAGTCAACAGTTGATAGTGAAGCCAACAGCTTAGCTTCAGAGTCAACAACTGATAGTGAAGACAAAAGCAGCTCGTGAAGACAACAGCAGCTAGTGAAGCCAACAGCAGCTAGAGAAGACAACAGCAGCTAGTGAGGACAACAAACAACAGCTAGTGAAGACAACAGCAACTAGTGAAGACAAAAGCAGCTCGTGAAGACAACAACAGCTAGTGAAGACAGTGTGACAGCCATGCACACGGGAGTCAAGTCTTGCTCGCTGTGTTTAATTGTACTGACACTGACCGACCCCCGGCCAGGTGTGTACCTCAGTATATATATATATATATATATATATATATATATATATATATATATATATATATATATATATATATATATATATATATATATATATATATATATATATATATATATATATATATATATAAAATCACACAGGAAAGAAACAACCAGGAGCACCCGTGTGATTTATCAAGATTCCTTTTCATTGTGGATCTGTAAATATATATATATATATATATATATATATATATATATATATATATATATATATATGTGTGTGTGTGTGTGTGTGTGTGTGTGTGTGTGTATACTGTATATGTGTGCATGGGTGGGTGTTTGTGTGTATGCTGTATGTGGGTATTTGCGTGTGTGTATATATCGATATCATAATAATAATAATAATAACAACAATATTACTACTACTACTTTTTTTAACATATGGCCTCCAGCCTCCCCTTATAGCCAAACCTTCCCCACTATTTTATTACCTAGTTATCGTAATACACGAGTATCTGCCCTAGCTGAGTTAGTTAAGACGCAGATATATGTGTTTTTTTTTTGCCTGTTGCCTCATAGTCTATGTCTATGACTGTTGTTGGTTTAGGGGCCAATGCTCTTGTTACCCTGAGACACAGCAGAGCAAACCTGAGTAGAGAGAAAGATAGGCGACACCTCAACCAGACCACGGAGTAACTTCTGGGTTGCTGCTTCTCTTCTAATAACACCTTGGTCAGTCTGGCATAGAAGCAACTTGCACTAGATTCCATTCCACCCGATGTTGTGAACACCAGAGGAGTGAAGCTACCCTGGTCCACGTTCTGGATTTACTTTGCATACACTTTCTTATTGTCATTCTCGTTCCTTCTGTGAGAAGCCACGAGAGACAGGTCACGGTGACATGCGGCCAGGGGATTAAAGATTCTTATGTCATAGAAAGGTCTCGTCCAGAATCCTGGCTTCGTTGGTTATGTTAGCAGTCCGGTGGAGGAAGGACTCATCGACCAATGGGAGGAAGGTCGATTTCACAATGACATGTGGCATATTTCCTTCAGCATATTCGCCTTGGGGTTCCTTACTTCGGTGTATACAAAACATCCCTTCTTGCACACCATGTCACAGTTATTGTTGTAGTTGTAGGGTGCTCCAAACACGCACTGGCCAACCATACCTTAAGGCAAGGGTGTCTGTGAATAATTGTTTGTTAAAGCTGAAGCCCTTTGCCCTTGTTAGTAATGTTGTAAGTTCAGTTTGAGGTGCCATCTCCTATGTTGTGGTTACCTTTCTCTTCACGTTCTCCGACAATTGTTAATTTTTGTCACTTTGGGTGCACTGCCATTCCATCATAATGGAACGTCGAATTTTGTGTGGTTCGTTGATGTCTTCCTCACTTTCCACATTTTGAGCTACTATGTGCTCAGTGAGGACTGCCGCGACCTTGGCGGAGTTCTGATGTTCAGTGGCAGCAAGTTCCCCCTGGTTAGTGATTCCCATTCCCTCTTGTCTCGGTGGTAGTGCAAGGACTCAGGGAGTGACCTCTCTGCTGGGGTTTGGTGATGGCTTTTCACTAGTGATGGAATAAATGTATTTCTGATGGCTTCTTCTGGAGGGCAGAGGAGAGGTCAGATATCAGGGATAGTGTGCATAAGGTAGTTCCAGTAATGTTTGACTCGGCGGGTGTGTAGGATTTCCATTAAAACAACATTAAAATGACAGATTAAAAATGGTGAAAGTTCGACACACGTAAACAAGGCTTGTGACTTTCCACTACAAATGACAACAGCAATATTCAATTCCAGTTACATCGTGAGGGGCTAGACGGAGACTTGTAGTTTCCACTGTGCAGGTAGGTAGGCTCGCACACCACGTCGGACTAGAGGGTCAAGGCGTCCTCGTTGAGTGAGTCGCTAGAGGAAAGGTCACGGCTGATTTAACTCCCGGGATTAATTGTCAGTAATGGTTAGTGTTAGGTGAGAACAGGTCTGTGCCCTTCTGAGGGCCGAGTTAGTGAAGGTCAAGGACGAAAACTTGAAATTAAAGGAAGTGATTGCGAGGATGAAGGAGAAAGACACGAGATAAGAAAGCCCGTGTCTGACGAAGACACAGGCGAATGGAGGTGAGGCGAGGAACGACTAAACTGGTGGTGAAAAAAGACACCAAGGAAACAACAACAGTTTAGTTCTTTGATGGACAAATTGGACGGTAACATAGTCAGGGACAGGGCTGACAAGGAAAGTACGAAAACCGTAATTGTTGGTGATTCCCAGGTATGGTACCTGGACAGAGCTTTTTGTGGTAAAAATATAAATAGGATGTGAGTGTGTTTGCCAGGAGCTGGGGTGGGGGATATAGTTGACAGGATGGACAATATCTTGTCTGGTAATGGGAACAAACCCATTATGTGCCTCAGTGTAGGAGACAATGGTATTGGCCGGTGTATGAGTGAGGAGCTCCTTGATAAGTTCAAGACAGCTATCGAGCGTATTAGAGTGAAGCGAAGGATCCCTATCATATGTGATGTCCTGTCTAAAAGGAGAGTTGGCAATGAATGGTTGTCAAGGGCAGTTAGTGTCAATGGCCGTCTTGTGAGATATTGCAAGTCAGTATCAGTTCAATTCATTGACAACTGGGACAACTTTTATGGCAGAAGGAACCTTTATACTAGGGATGGGGCGGCAACCCTGACTGGCTCTCTCGAGAGGGCAGTTCAAAAGATGTCGAAGTCTTTAAACTTCTATGGGAACATGTGAGCATGGGGATCGAGGAGACTGCAGTGGGAGCTGGTAAACAGAATGAAAAGTTACAGAGAAATAGTGCTAGGAATGATGACAAAACTAAATTAGGCAGGGAGTTAAAACCTAACGCGACAAAGAGAGGACTCAGAACACGACTAACTTAAATGTCTATTACGCAAACAATAGAAGTATGAGAAAGAAATTGGATGAAATCAGTGTGTTGGTATATACCGAAAAAATCGATATAACAGCATTCACCGAAACATGGATAAACGTAGACTCACGTGAGTTACCTGTCGAAATCAAATTAAAGGTTAAATATTATTCCATACCGATAGGCAGATTAGGAAAGGAGATGGGGCAGCAATCTATGTCAGGGCTAATCTGAAGTGCGAAATCAGCAAGGAAATAAAAACTGAACTGAATACAGAAAAAATTTGGATAGGCTGGTAGGTAAGCAGGGAGACAGGTTGTGTCAAGCCGGGGAGCGTCTGGCAAATAGTTGCAGAATGTTTGTTAGTTTATTCAGCTGTGTCACCATCAGTAAGGTGGCTAAGGGAGGCGAGGAGGTAAGTCTTATTGTTTAAACCACATAGTTCTTTAAGCTTACCACACAACTGACTGATGTTGGTCTGCTTCAGGTGATGCTGCTTTGTAGGGTAGTAAGACTTCTTTGCAACGCGAGTTTCGAGGCTGACTTTCTTGTGAAGGGACCTGTAGCGGTTGTTGTCGTTGACATAAAAGGCCCTGTCCTCTGTTGTATATGTCTTTTTATACGCGGTGTGATCCAAGGCAGATCAGCTGCATACAAGCTGACGGACTTCTCAGGGAAGAAGTGGCGGTGAGCTTCCGTGGTGATGTTGATGTAATTTGTCCATTTGGTGTCCACGTCATCCACATTTAGTATATCAGTCCAGGGATGGTGAACTATCCACTGTCCAGAGACGCGTGGGAGAGTTAGTAACCGGCCTGAAGGTCTTGTAATGGCTCTGCACGTGGCCAGTCGTGGGACCTGGAGACCAAACACTGATAAGTGTGTACTACACCCGATACGAGGCATTGGTTGAGGTGGTTGGCACTAGTCAAGGGTGTATCTGTCTGTATGTACACCATAAGTGTGCGTACAGTATGTGTGTCGGTGTATATTTTATGTTATTAATCTATTTTTGTACGATATAAATTTATCAATCTCTGTATAGTATTAGCTTATACTGAAAAATCTGTATAGTAATACATTCTCTTACCACGATACGATGGCACAATACCGTATACTTAACATGGTTGTCTGTAATCCCGTCGACTTCCTCCTGAATAACTGAATCGCCAATAATAATAACACCTGCTGATGTACCGCTCAATAACGCAGGTCTTATTACCATTCAGGAGTCGGCTGAAGCTCAGGGCGTAATCTAATGATCGGTGGATATTAAGGTCGGCTAATGCATGCCTCCAGTCTCCTGCCAGGTCTCGCCCGACTTAACTCCACCTAAATCGTCATATCCTCGTTGATTTATGGACTAGATTATCGGGAGGTCACTATTGTCAAAGACCACCAACACCAACAATTTTGTTTCCATCCACCACGAACTTGGTTAATGGTATCCAGGCGTAGTTTCTCGTTTGGTTTATTAAGCTGGACGATGGAAACCTTTCCCTGTTGTCATGTGTCAAGATCACCAACACCACTACTACTAACTTAACTAATGGTGTGTAAGAGTCGTTCCTCTATAGAAAGCTGAAGTGCCATTATTTTAGGTATAATTAACGGGAGGAGGATGATATGTAAAGATAAGAGAAGAGAGAGAGAGAGAGAGAGAGAGAGAGCTGGGTGAGGTTAGGTTAAGTTATAATAGAATAGGTTATGTTATGTTAGGTTAGGTTAAGACAAGTTAGGTTAGGTTAACATTGGTTGTTAGAATATGTTAGGATACTATTACTACTACAATAATTTGTTCACACTTCAATTTCCTGCATCATAACATTAGACTCAGCTGAACCTTGGTTGCCTCACAGAAGTATTTAGGTTCGTATCTGACTCCCATGGATTGTTATTGTATTATTTGTGTATTATTTATTATCTAATTTATTATCTACTATTTTGTGTTGTTCGCCGTTCATTAAGGTGCTGTGTTTGTTGTTGTGAATGAGTGTCTTGTTCACCTGCCTAAAGATATTCTGTAATTATGGTTTGTTTTCTTTGTGTTTCGTTAGGTGTTGTTGTTGTTGTTGTTGAAATCAAGACATAATAAAGTTATCTCTCTCTCCATCTTTTTCCTTAACCTTTTCCTTCCCTTCTCCTCCCCTTCCCTTCCTTCTCTACCCCTTCCTTCTCCTTCCTTCTCCTTTCCTCCCTCACATCCATTCTTCTCTCCCTTCCTTCCGTCTCTTCCTGTTCCTTCTTTACCTCTTCCTTTCCTTCCCGTATCCTCCCTTCCTCCACTTCCTTCCCTTCCTCCCCTCACTTTCCCCCGCTCTTCCCTCCTCCCCATTGCTTCTTCCCCCTTCTCCTCTTTAACCTCTACTTCATCCTATTCCTTATCCTTCACTCTTTCCCTCCCTTCTCATCTTTTTCTCTTCTTCTCCTCTTCCTCCTCCTTAGTTTTCCCCCTTTCTCCCTCACTCTTCCCCTTACCCGTTTCTCCCTTACCCTCCCTTCTTTCATCCCCACCCTTCCTCACCCTTCCTCACCTCCCTTCCCCACCTCCCATCTCTGTACACCCTAACCACCCTGTTTCCCACTTAACTACCACTCATAAACTACGCCACTAATCACCCCTCAATTAACACTATTTTGCGCCACTATCCGACGGGAGAGAGATAATTTTTAACGGTTTTGTGGCGCAATATAAAGATGTAGCTGAGATGGTGACCCTGTGTGTGTGTGTGTGTGTGTGTGTGTGTGTGTGTGTACAGTAGATACAAGCATGTACACAACAACACTAACTCCCACACCACTAACTCCCCGCACCAATAACGCCCCACACCACTAACTTCCCACACCAATAACTCCCCACACAATCCCCACCCATAGCCCACACCAACTCCCAATCCCACACCACTAACTATCCACACCACTAACTATCCACACCACTAACTACCCACACCAATAACGCCCCACACCACTAGCTCCCACACCACTAACTCCCCACACCACTAACTCCCCACACCACTAGCTCCCCACATCATAACTCCCCACACCACTAGCCCCCACACCACTAACTTCCACACCACTAACCACCCACACCAATAACCCCCACACCACAACCCCCACACCACTAACTCCCACACCACTAGCACCCACACCACTAACTCCCCACACCACTAACTCCCCACACCACTAACTCCCCACACCACTAACTCCCCCACACCACTAACTCCCCACACCACTAACTCCCCCACACCACTAACTCCCCACACCACTAGCTACCCACACCACTAACTCCCCACACCACTAACTCCCCACACCACTAACCTCACACCACTAACTCCCACACACTAACTCCCACACCACTAACTCCCCCACACCACTAACTCCCCCACACCACTAACTCCCCACACCAATAACTCTCACACCACTAACTCCCCACACCACTAACTCCCCACACCACTAACTCCCCACACCAATAACTCCCCACACCACTAGCTCCACACCACAACTCCCCACGCCACTAGCTCCCACACCACTACACCCCACACCACTAACTCCCACACCACTAACTCCCACACCACTAACTCCCCACACCAACTAACTCCCCACACCACTAACTCCCCACACCACTAGCTCCCCACACCAATAACTCCCCACGCCACTAGCTCCCCACACCACAAGCTCCCCACACCACTAACTCCCCACACCACTAACTCCCACACCACTAACTCCCCACACCAATAACTCCCCACACCACTAGCTCCCCACACCAATAACTCCCCCACACCACTAGCTCCCCACACCACTACCCCACACCACTAACTCCCCACACCACTAACTCCCCACACCACTAACTCCCCACACCACCAACCCCCACACCACCAACTCCCCACACCACTACTCCCCACACCACTAACTCCCCACACCACTAGCCTCCCCACGCCACTAGCTCCCACACCACTAACCCCACACCACTAACTCCCACACCACCAACTCCCCCACACCACCAACTCCCCCACACCACCAACCCCCACACCACTAACTCCCCCACACCACCAACTCCCCACACCACTAACTCCCCACACCACTAACTCCCCTCACACCACTAACTCCCCACATCAATAACTCCCCACGCCACCAGCTCCCCACACCACTAACTCCCCACACCACTAACTCCCCACACCACTAACTCCCACACCACTAACTCCCCCACACCACTAACTCCCACACCACTAACCCCCACACCACTAGCCCCACACACTAACTCCCCACACCACAGCTCCCCACGCCACTAGCTCCCCACACCACTAACTCCCCACACCACTAACTCCCAACACCACTAACTCCCCCACACCACTAGCTCCCCACACCACTAACTCCCACACCACTAGCTCCCCACGCCACCAGCTCCCACACCACTAACTCCCCACACCACCACACTCCCCACACCACTAACCCCCCCCACACCAACAACTCCCACACCACTAACCCCACACCACTAGCCCCCACACCACTAACTCCCCACACCACCAACTCCCCACACCACTAACTCCCCACACCACTACCCCCACACCACTAACTCCCACACCACTAGCCCCCACGCCACCAGCCCCACACCACTAATCCCCACACCACTAACCCCCACACCACCAACTCCCCACACCACCAACCCCCACACCACTCAACCCCCCACACCACTACACTCCCCCACACCACTAACCCCCACACCACCCAGCTCCCCACACCACTAACTCCCCACACCACCAACTCCCCACACCAATAACCCCCCACACCACTAACTCCCACACCACTAACTCCCCACACCACTACCACCTCACACCACTAACTCCCCACACCACTAACTCCCCACACCACTCAACTCCCACACCACTAACTCCCCACACCACCAACTCCCCACACCACTAACTCCCCACACCACTACTCCCACACCACCAACCCCCACACCACCAACTCCCCACACCACCAACCTCCACACCACCAACTCCCCACACCACCAACTCCCCACACCACCAACCCCCACACCACCAACTCCCCACACCAACTCCCCACACCACTCATCTCCCCACACCACTACCCCACACCACTAACCCCCACAACCCCCACACCACTAACTCCCCACACCACAACTCCACACTACCCCCACACCACTATCTACACCACACACAACTCCCCAAACCAACTCCCCACACCCACACCCCACTCCCCACACCACCAACTCCCCACACCACCAACTCCCCCACACCAACTCCCCACCACTCAGCCCCACACACCACCACCCCACACCAACAACCCCCACACCACTAACTCCCCACACCACTAACTCCCCACACCACTAACTCCCCACACCACTAACTCCCCACACCACTAACCCCCACACCACTCATCCCCACACCACACCCCACACCAACTCCCCCACACCACTAACTCCCCACACCACTAACTCCCCCACACCACTAACTCCCCACACCACCAACTCCCCACACCACTAACTCCCCCACACCACTATCTCCCCACACCACTAACTCCCCACACCACTAACTACCTTGTCTTGTCTATCTCAACAGGCGTTGCTCACTCACCACCACGCCCACTCCGACCCACGCCCAGTGCCGCGGATGTCCCTTTACTTCTGCACACGCCCACCCACGTCACTACGGCTGCCGTCAACCCTCACCTGTGGCGTCAAATGTTAGGAGGCAGACAGTAAACTAATTACTGGTTTGTGTAACCTTTTTAAAATGGCGTCTATTACAGGAGTCTGTTTATAATGGTGTGTTTATGATGTGTTGGTTCAACAGTAATATGCAACACACACACAAACACAACAACACAAACATGTGTTTAGAGGTGTTACAGGACACAGTGGCGTGTGTTTACAGTGGCGTGTGTTTACAGTGGCGTGTGTTTACAGTGGTGTGTGTTTACAGTAAGTGGCTGTGTTTACACGTGTGTTTACAGTGGCGTGTGTTTACAGGTGTATGTTTACATGGCGTGTATATGCAGTGCATATGTTTACAGTGGCATGTGTTTGGTGTGTGTGTACAGTGTGTAGTATACAATTGAGTATGTATATATGAGCATATATGTATGCATATGTGTGTACATGTATGTGTGTGTGTATATATATAGGTATATGTATATAATATATATTGGTTGTGTATATATATATATGTGGTTATATATATATATATATATATATATATATATATATATATGCGTGTATGTGTGTGTAATAATAATAAATAATAATACTAATTAACGGTTTATTGAAAAAGTTCTGAAAAGTTGTGTAGCCCGAAGGCTTGGAGGAGCACCACAATGGAAGTGTCAACGATTGAGTTATCCTGACAGCAAACCGAGAGACAAGTGCCAACGCCGGAAAGACGCTGTTACCGCCTCTCCCGCAGTGATGGAGCCATCTAACACAGACGAATGTGAACGACGCTGCAGGTCCTGTATCGCCCCTTTAGTCACCTCAGAACTCACCAACCTAGGTGACATCCCTAATAACTCATATCATTGTATCATAGCTAGATGATCGTCATACTCGATTCCGAGTGCATAAAAGTAGTAGTAGTAGTAGTAGTGTGTGTGTGTGTGTGTGTGTGTGTGTGTGTGTGTGTGTGTGTGTTTTTGTGTGTGTGTGTGTGTGTGTGTGTGTGTGTGTGTGTGTGTGTGTGTGTGTGTGTGTGTGTGTGTGTGGATAATAATAATAAACGGTTTATTAATAGAGCGTAACTGGTGGCTGAAATATACAGACTTACATTTGATTTAGACATATAACGATATAATATTGAATACATTTACAGATGTGTGTGTGTGTGTGTGTGTGTGTAGTATATGAATATGTGTTTTGTGTACAGTATGTGTGTGTGTGTGTGTATGTGTATGTAGTATATGAATTTGTGTATGTACAGTATGTGTGTGTGTGTGTGTGTGTGTGTGTGTGTGTGTGTGTGTGTGTGTGTGTGTGTGTGTGTGTGTGTGTGTGTGTGTGTGTGTGTGTGTGTGTGTGTGTGTGTGTGTGTGTGTGTGTGTGTGTGTGTGTGTGTGTGTGTGTGTGTGTGTGTGTGTGTGTGTGTGTGTGTGTGTGTAGTAATACGTAACTGAACGAAGTATACTGAT
>NW_024750874.1:0-6612 GCF_018991925.1 Homarus americanus
CGCTGCAGTTTCCTCCATTCTTATGTTCTTATGAAACATGGACAAACTGAGACTCACGAGAGTTACCTGCCGAATACCAAATTGCAGGTTACAAATCATTCCATACCGATAGGCAGATTAGGAAAGGAGGCGGAGTAGCAATCTATGTCAAGGATAATCTGAAGTGTGAAATAAATAAGGAAATAATAGCTGAACTGAATACAGAAACAATTTGGATAGAATTAATCGATGTTAGGGAAAATTAATCTTGATAGAGTTAATGAGCGACTTATTTGGGATGAAATGCGCAGGGCTTCCATGCATTGCAAAGTTTGTATAGTAGGCGACTATAACTTTAGCCAAATAGGTTGGATTGACCTTACAGGTAACTCTGAATCAGAGGATTTTCTTGAAACCGTTCAGGAGTGTTTCCTAAGTCAACATATAACCGAACCCACCCGGGGTAATAATATACTCGATTTAGTTCTGTCAAACAGAAAAAAAACCTCATTGGTAATGTCGAGGTAGGGAACGGACTTGCAAACAGCGATCACAAAGAAATAAGATTTCAATTAAAATTTAATGGCAGTCGCAAGGAAAATTCCAATTAAGTCCCAGATTTCAGAAGGGCAAACTTTGATAGGTTGTAAAGGCAGCTGAGAGAAGGGGTATCACATTTGGGGATGGATTACATGACCTCGAGTGAGGTGACCTCACACAATGTACCCACAGAGGGCAACCTCACTTTACCTAGAGACCTGACAACGATATCCTCACAAAATATGACGGTTGGAGATGACCTGATCACGATATCTGAGGTTGACGAATTCCACAACAATTTAAATATCGAGTTATTTAATGCACAAAGGCAGAACATACCATACAGAAAACTCAGATCAAACAACAATGACCCTAAATGGATATAGGTAGAAGAATAAATCGTGGTGAAGTTTACCTCCGAGATTATTATAAGGTATTGGCCAGTAGGGTTAAGACCGAGATAATAAAAGCAAAGAGGAATAATGAACTGAAGGTAGCAAGGGAGGCGAAGTCAAACCCCAAGGGATTCTTTGAAATGTATCAAACTATAACACGAGAAAAGATTGGACCAATACAGTCAGATACCGCCGAGCTAACTGCTAACGACGGCGAAATGAGGAATAATCTGAATAAATATTTTTCAACAGTTTTCACCACCATCAATTTAAACATGATACCCGAGGCACCGACTCTATACAGAGATAGTGAAGAAATAGATTAAACGAGATAGTAGTGACTAGTAACGATGTTTGTAAGCAAATAGACAAGTTAAAGCCTAATAAGTCACCTGGTCCCGATGAGATACTTGTCAGAGTATTTAATGAATGTAAGGAAGAGCTAAGTATGCCCTTGGCAAATTGTTTAACCTGTCCTTAAGAACGGGCGTAGTACCAGAATCCTGGAGGATAGCGAATGTAATACCGATTTTCAAAGGGAGATAGATCACTATCCTCTAACTTTCGTCCAATCAGCTTAACATCAACTGTAGGCAAATTACTGGAAGCAATAATTTCAAACTCTATTCGAAATCATCTGGAGAAGCACAAGTTGATCAATGATTCCCCAACATGGCTTCACAAGCGGGCGTTCATGTCTAACTAATCTATTAACATTCTTTTCAGCTGTTTTCGAATCAGTGGACGAGGGGCACAATTATGATGTGGTATATCTCGACTTTAGTAAAGCCTTCGACAAAGTCCCACACGAAAGACTACTAAGAAAAGTGGAGGCTCATGGCATTGGAGAAGATATTCTAAAATGGATTAACGCGTGGTCACAGGGCAGGAAACACCAGTGGGGTACCCAAGGCTCAGTACTTGGACCATTATTATTTATAATATACATAAACGACAGAGATATCGGCGTAGACAGCAACATAAGTAAATTTGCTGATGACACTAACATAGGACGTATAATTAAATCTGACGAGGACTCCGCAAAACTACACGAAGATGTAAATATTTTTTTCGAATGGTCTGGAAAATGGCAGATGAAATTCAATGTGGACACATGTAAAGTACTCAGTATAGGAGATGTAAACAGAGAAACCAGATATCAGATGAACAACGATGTAAAAGAGAAATCCAAATGTGAGAAAGATTTAGGAGTAATGATAAGTAGGAATCTTAAGCCAAGTAAACAATGTGTATTTGCTCGAAACAAGGCTAATAAAGTACTTTGGTTCATACAAAGGAGTGTTAGTTACAAGACTAGAGAGGTCATCCAAAAACTGTATCTTGCGCTTGTGAGACCTCACTTGCATTACGCAGGTCAATGCTGGCCACCGTATTACAGAATGGATATAGAATCCTTGGAAAGAATTCAGAGGAGAACGACAAGACTAATCCGGGCATTAGGAACCTTGAGTACAGAGACAGGTTAAAGCATCTTAATTTGCACTCCCTCGAGAGACGTAGAGTGAGGGGCGATATGATAGAGGTGTATAAATGAAAGTAAGGGCTGAACAAAGGGCACATTACAAAGGTAGTCAAACCATCCAACCAGGAGCGGACTTGTGACAATGGTTTTAAATCAACCAAATTTAGATTTAGGCGCGAAATAGGTAAACATTGGTTTGGAAATAGAGTAATGGATGAAAGGAACAAGCTACCAAACGTCATTATTAACTCAAAGACGCTGGATAGCTTCAAAACATAGGTTGGGCGGATATATGACCGATAGGGGTTGGGTGCAAATGATACTGCCCAGTATGGGCCAATAGGCCGGCTGCAGTTTCCTCCATTACTATGGTCTTAAAATTCGTGTCGTCAAATTTGGTGAAAACATTTGCCAAAGAGCTAAACTTTTGGTCCGCTCTGCCTTGTGGTAGGAGGCTCTCATAATGTTTCACGAGTTATATTTAATCTTCGGACAAAACAGCGACACGACTTTTGTCTTTGATTGTACATCATCAAACCTAACCTAAGGGAGGAGTGAGAGTGTGAGGGAGGGAGGGTGAGTGTGTGTGAGGGAGGGTGAGTGTGTGTGAGGGAGGGTGAGTGTGTGTGAGGGAGGGTGAGTGTGTGTGAGGGAGGGTGAGTGTGTGTGGGGAGGGTGAGTGTGAGGGGGTGAGTGTGTGTGAGGGAGGGTGAGGGGTGTGAGTGTGTGTGAGGAGGGGAGTGAGGGTGTGTGTGGAAGGGTGGTGAGGTGTGTGGAGGGAGGGTGGAGAGGGTGGTGGGAGGTGGGGGAGGGTGGGGAGGTGGGGAGGGGGAGGGGGAGGTGAGGAGGGGGTGAGAGGGAGGGGGGAGGGGGGGTGAGGGAGGTGAGGGGGGGAGGTGAGGAGTGTGTGTGGGGGAGGGAGGGTGAGTGTGTGTGAGGAGGGGTGAGGGGTGTGAGGAGGGTGAGTGAGTGTGTGGGGGAGGGGAGGGGAGAGTGAGTGTGTGTGGAGGGGAGGGGTGTGTGAGGGAGGTGGAGGTGTGAGGGAGGGGAGGAGTGTGGAGGGAGGGAGGCAGGGGTGGAGGGAGGGTGGAGGAGGGAGGGAGGTAAGAGAGGGGAGGTAAGAGAAAGGAGGGTGGAGAGGGAGGAGGGGGGGGAGAGGGGAGGGAGGGGGAGGTGAGGAGGGGGAGGTAAGAGAGGGGAGGTAAGAAAGGGGAGGGGTGAGAGGGGGAGGTGAGAGGGGAGGTGAGAGAGGGGGAGGGGAGGAGAGGGGGGAGGGTAAGAGAGGGGTAGGTGAGAGGGGAGGTGAGAGGGGGAGGAGAGAGGAGGTAAGGAGAGGGGACAAGAGAGGGGAGGAAGAGAGGGAGGTGAGATAGGGCCAGAGAGATATCTGCTCATTATCTGGCGAAGCCTCACGGCCAGACGATAAATCGATGCCAGCCCTGTGCCACCACATCACGCCTCACAGTGCCACTATCACGCCCCTCACAGTGCCACTAATACGTTCCACAGTGCCACTATCACACCCACAGTGCCACACTATCACGCCCACAGTGCAACCATCACACCGTGCCACGGTCACACCTCACAGTGCCACCATCACACCCCCGCTGGTGCCACTATCACGCCTCACAGTGCCAGTATCGGTTGCCCTCACAGCCACTATCACGCCCACAAGCCACTATCACACCTCAAGGGTGCGCCATTATCACGCCCTCACAGTGCCACTATCACACCTGACACTGACACTATCACACCTCATGTGCCATTATCACACCCTCACAGTGCCACCATCACGCCTCACAGTGCCACTATCACACCTGACACTGACACCATCACGCCTCACAGTGCCACTCATCACACCCTCACAGTGCCAAATTATCACGCCCCACAGTGCCACACCATCACACCTGACACTGACACTACGCTCAAGTGCCACTCATCACACCTCACAGTGCCACCATCACGTCCTCACAGTGCCACTATCACACCGCGCCACCATCACGCTTCACAGTGCCACTATCACACCTGACAGTGCCATCATCAAACCCTCACAGTGCCACCATCACGCCCCGCCAGTGCTATCGCGCCCTCATAGCTTCGTGCAATTTTCTGGCAGAATGATGATTGAATGGACAGATTTATCATCGTGTGTGTGAATACGATCCTCTGAACTGACCTTTGAAACAAGGTTTTCCAGCACGAGAAAGATTTCAGCCTGGAGCCCTCCGGTGCTCCACAGTGCTTCTCATATCTTCGAGCGACACAACCACTGAATAAATAATACGGTGACTATGGCGAATTCTTACCCACTTACTGGTCGAGGCCGTGAAGCCTGGGACTGAAAGTGGTGAACCAGCTTTACATCCTTTTCACTGCAAGGGTGTGAGTTTCACGATCCTCCCTATGTATGGTAAGAGTCGACGATGCCCCTGGCGCGGAGGGGGGTCAGCGAATCTCCCCATGTACCGTACAGCATAGTGTGAAGGGAAGTTTGACGACCATCTCAGTGTATGGGAAATCTCGACCGTAGATCGTAGTTTGCCCTTTCTCTTGTCCTTCTCAGTACCTATAAACTCTCTCCCAACACACACACACACACACACACACACACACACACACACACACACACACACACACACACCACACACACACACACACACACACACACACACACACACACACACACACACACACACACACACACACACACACACACACACACACACACACACACACACACACACACACACACACACACACACACACACACACACACACACACACACACACACACACACACACACACACACACACACACACACACACACACACACACACACACACACACACACACACACACACACACACACACACACACACACACACACACACACACACACACACACACACACACACACACACACACACACACACACACACACACACACACACACCATCAGTCCTACTTTACAAAGGACAATCAAGAGGCCGGCAGAGCTAAGGAGGAAGGAGGACACACACACACACACACACACACACACACACACACACACACACACACACACACACACACACACACGAGAGGTGAAAGGAGTGAGAGGAAAGAAAGACATGAAGAGGAGGACAAATAAGAAGAGGAAGAGGAGGTGGAGGGAAAAACAGCTGATGAAAGCCACTGGAGAGAGAGGAGAGAGAGAGAGAGAGAGAGAGAGAGAGAGAGAGAGAGAGAGAGACGGGTAGGGGATGAGTGATGAAACCATGATAGACCACGGCTTTCACCCCGGCTGAAGGAGGCCACGGCTTTCACCCCGGCTGAAGGAGGCCGCGGCTTTAGAACATGTCCCTTAGGCCTGGGAAGATACGGCAGCAACGACGGCGGTGGCGTTGGTTATCTTGCGCTGGCGATGAGCAGAATGCCGCCAGATACCCGCGGAGAGCCTGAGGTGACTGTCGGATTGCCTGCCACCCTCTCCGTTATCTCCCCTTGTATTGAAATTCAGATTATGAGAACCAGATCTGATATTGTGGGTGAAGGCGAGATTGTGGTAGATAGAGGTTGTGGTGAGTTGGGGAGGTAGTGGTAGGTTGGGGAGGCAATGGTAGGTTGGGGGAGGTGAGGTTGGGGAGGTAGGGTAGGTTGGGAGGGTGTAGTGGTAGGTTGGGGAGGTAGTGGTAGGTTGGCTGTAGGGAGAGGTTGGGAAGGTAGTGTAGGCTGGGGAGGTAGTGGTAGGTTGGGGAGGTAGTGGTAGGTTGGGGAGGTAGTAGGTTGGGAGGTAACGGTAGGTTGGGGAGGTAGTGGTAGGTTGGGGAGGTAGTGGTAGGTTGGGAAGGTAGTGGTGAGGTTGGGGAGGTAGGTGAGGTTAGGGAGATAGTGGTAGGTTGGGGAGGAACGGTAGGTGGGGAGGTAGTGGTAGGTTGGGGAGTGTAGGTAGGTGGGGAGGTAGGGTGAGTCAGGGAGGTAGAGGTTGGGGAGGTAACTGGGGAGGTAGTGGTAGGTTGGGGGGAGTGTAGGTGGATGGGGACAACAGGTTGGGGAGGTAGTGGTAGTGAGAGGTGAGTGGTAGGTTGGGGAGGTAGGTAGGTGGGGAGGCAACAGTAGGTGGGGAGGTAGTGGTAGGTGGGGAGGTAACGGTAGGGTGGGGAGGTAGGTAGGTGGGGAGGGAGGTAGGTGGGAGGTAACGGCAGGTGGGAGGTAGTGGTAGGTATGGGAGGCAG
>NW_024750875.1:0-159017 GCF_018991925.1 Homarus americanus
AACTTTTGCCAAAAATTTGGTCTTTAAGAACTCGTATATACACAGGTATATACTTATATATATATATATATATATATATATATATATATATATATATATATATATATATATATATATATATATATATATATATATATATATATATATATATATATATATATATATATATATATATATATATATATATATATATATATATATATATATATATATTCTGATTCTACGACGTTAGGGACCCAAATCTAGTCGTAAGTCTGATATAGATAAAAAAATTTTTTTTTAATAAAATCTACAATGAAATATGAAGGTAAAAAGTAATGAATAATGATGAATGGTCAGTACAGTGAAAGTAATAAATAATAAGGAATTTAGTATAAAGATTTAGAGCACTTAACCTTAATGTACACGAACCCTGACTTACGACGTAAGTTAGGGACCCAAATCCAGGTCAAGTCCGATATGGTCGTAAGTCTGATATAGATAAAAAAAAAAAAATTTTTTTTTTTTTTTTTTTTTTTTTTTTTTTTTAATAAAACGGCAATGAACATAGTACAGTAAAAAGCACGAATAATGATGAATGGATAAGCAGTACAGGAAAGTACAAGGCATAAGGAATGATAGTGCATCATACACTAACCTTTAATGTAGTCAGCTGAATGCACATGGGGCCCCCATAATTTTCTAATTATACATGGAGACTACATTAACTGGAAACGTTTCTTGGTATAGAAAATGTGTCATTGAAAAAAAAAAAAAAAAAAAAAATTTTTTTTTTATCTATATCTGAGGTGGTCGTAAGTCCTGACGGTCAAGTCCAATGAATGTAAGTCGGGGTCTAGGTGTAGTCAGTTGAACAATATGGGGATCCCCATAATTTTCTTATTATACATGGAGACTACATTAACTGGAAACGTTGCATAGAAAATCGGTATCATTTAAACATATATATATTTTTTTTATCTATACTGAGGCGGCCGTAAGTCCACGTAGTCGTAAGTCAAGTTATATATATATATATATATATATATATATATATATATATATATATATATATATATATATATTACCCCGCTTTACGCGGGTTTTTTTACTCATTTCCACGTTTACGCGGTGCCCTGCCAGACTTGGAATGCTCACTTTACACGGTGCATGTACTCTTTTACGCGGAGAGCGGCGCAGGCAGGGTGTGCACAAGGTCGCCCAGTCATCAAAACATTACCGAGTTCTTCACCCGCCACCCACCACAGCCGACCCAAGTCAGTGATAGTGAGGATATGGACTTAAATGGACTTTGAGGGGTTTGACAAAGAGGCCCTGCAAGCCTCTGTGGTGGATAGTGATACAAGTGATACAGGTGAGGGCCAATTCTCTGCCCTCTGCCTCGGAACCAACCCCCCATCCCCGTGTGCCCAGCCATCTTTTCCACTAATGTAAGTGTTGAAAAACCTAATATTATTGATATTTCTCTTAATTATTAATTGTGTGTGCATACCATCATAAATTTAGAAGTGATTTTTACTACAATGTAGGTTATTGTGTCTGAAAAAGTGGAGTTTGGGGGTCGGCCCAGTCTCTATTTCAATTAATCCCATATGTTCTGTTGTTCACTTTACAAGTTTCCCGCTTGGGAAAAAAGCTTAGAAGTATTCAAATCATCTTGTGTCACAGAAAGACTTCTGGTTGAAGCTAGTTTGATTATGGAATTAAAATCAATAAACCTTAGTGATGGTCAGTTCAAAACTGATATGTTACATAAATTTATTTGTCAGTGGCCCAAGGTTAAAAATGCTTTGATAACCTTTGATCTAGATGTAGGATAGTTATTTAGTGGGTCCCTTATTTTTGGCCTGACCTGACTAGTCTCGTCGCCCCCTTCTCTTAAGCTCCTCTACGTGTGTGTTGGTGTGGGGATTAGTGGATGACATCATTATGACCTGACCTCATGTTTAATAGGGTCACCCTGTATATTTAAGCCTCTATGTCCATGTAATTCAGTTGCCTCTGAAGATGTCTTGAATAAAGACGAAAGCTAAGGTGCTCCGTTTTTTCCCTTTTTCCCCGTGTGATTTTATCAAGATATACAGTGACCCCTCGTTTAACGAACTCAATCCGTTCCAGAAGGTCGTTCGTTAACCGAAACCATTGTTTCAATGGGTTTTTTGGTAATTGGTTCCAGCTCACCGAAAATTTCCTAAATTCAACAAAAATGGTAGAAAAGTTCGCTTACTTTGAGGTGTGTATGTAGAAGGCTCCTGGATGATGATGATGGGATTTAGAGTGGGGGTGGAGGAGAAGGAAGAAGAGAAGGCATTGGGGTGGAAGAGAAGTCACCCTATGGCGCCATTTCACCCATAAAATTTTAGTTCTCTTGGTGTAATTCAAGATTATTTTCTTTAAATCAACACTGCACTGCATTATATATTGTCAATATGTAAAATATATTTCAAAATGACCAATAATTTGCTTGGAAACAGAAAAAAGCATTTAGTTGAAGAGTCTCAAGCAAGATGTTACCTCCAGTGAAAACAGAGAGAGACTAACTCCTGTTTGCTGTGTTAAGAGGCTGGATGCCAAGCATTAAACTAGTCACTTTACCTTCAATTATGTTCAATAATTGTTAAAATGACTAAAAAATTGAATATTAAACTTTTAAAATTATTGAATAGTATAAGCTTCTTGATATTTACTAAAATAGTAAGGAATTTAAGCCCTAGAACCGATTAATGTATTGGCGCACTGATACTTGAGCTGGTTGCCCGGTCAGTGCAAGCGAAAACATGTTGAGGTCGGTTCGTAAGAATTTCGTTAACCGAATTTTTTTTCGTTAACCGAATTGAAGATCCTTATGGAAGGCAGTTCGTTAATCGAAATTACGTTAACCGAGGTGTTCGTTAAACGAGGGGTCACTGTATGTGTAATATATATATATATATAGCCTGTAGCCAGCAGCAGCCAGCAGCAACCAGCAGCAGCAGCTAGCCCTTAATATATGTAACAACAACAACCTTATATGCTTGCTTGCTTATGTATGCCCTTGTACTGTATGCAACAACCCTTATATACACCTTATATATATATGTATGCTGCTGTATGCCAAGCCTGCCTGCCTGCCCACTCTGCCTACTGCTATATACCAACATACCTGCCTGCCATATACTGCTGCCATATATATATATATATACACACACACATAAATAATAATGGGAAAATCCTCTCACAAATAATCAGAAACAAATGTAGTATTAAAAATGTTGAGTCTACCCTCTAGTCTACTCCTTGCAAATGTTATTTGCGTCAGATTTGGCGATTCGCGGCCATTTTGTTAACCTAACCCCCGCGAATTTGAAGGGCATGCTGTACTATACTGTTTAAGTGTGGATTATTTTAAGACTACTTCATACAATTTTTTGAGTTCTCTGTTTCACACATGCACATCCTTGTACAGTACACCACAAGCGTACTCTTTTCGTGGTACACAGTTGTACACGTTGCATTGTAATTCACACAACATTTGTACATCTCAGCTTCTGTGATTACCCATACTTCAGATACACAGTTTATTTATGTCACATTTATTACCGTACTCTCACATGTCATCCACTAATAGCCATGTTTTATCCATTTGTGTGTCTGTCTGTGACCATGCAGGCAGGGTACAGTAGTTTGCTCTCATATTAGTTTATTCTTCTTCAAGGTACACATTTGTCAGTGTGTAGCTGTTCCATAGTGTTGCTCTTGTTTGGTTGACTTTAGAGTTTCACTATAGAAAATTCTTCTCTGTCTTCCAGTGTATCCTAGAAGTCAATTTAAAGGGTTTAGGATTGGGACATTATCCTTGCAAAGAAGAGCTTCCTGCATAAGGGGTCTTAGGCCTCAAGCATAGTGTGTACAGTACCCACAACCACCAGTGACAAGTATTGTGGGTGTGTAAGGGATAAATTACAACAGTAAGTGAGTGAACCTGATCATCATATGTAGGACAAAATTTTTATCTGTTGGTGTAATTATGAAGTGAAAGACTGTTGAAAATTTGCCCAGAATGAAATATGTGCAGTATATGGTGTTGAAATTTTGCCCAGAATAAAGTGTAAGGTGTGAGAAATGGCTTTATTAGAGGGGGTGAGGTGGAGGATTTTCTGCCAAGGTGTTGGACATGGAATTAGAAGATGATTAGAGCAATCTTGTATTTTAGAGTCCTAGTTACTAAAGTTAAGGATTAATGTGTTCTGTAGTTTTATAATGATAGGTAATTGGCACCTGGAGAGAACCAGAAATACAGCATTGATTTGGGGAATTGATAAATGGGGAAACTTTATTTAAGTGGGCAATGTGAATGAATGTTTTGGTGATAGAGTTAAAAGAGGAGCATTACTTTGGTATGCTGGAGAAAATTAGTTGTGAGGACATTAGTCAACTTTTAGCATTAAATAGTCTTATGTACTTGAGTTTTGCACTGAGAGGCAGTCTGTGTGTCCCTAATGCCTGCACATGGACATTTTTCTTGATTAAGTTGTACTGTAAGGATATAACTAAAATTTGAAGATTTGCTGAGACTGAATGAAACATAAAATTGTCTTTCTGTAAGAGAGAGATAATAAATGTTTAATGTCATGCATGTTGGTGGGAATGTATACTATAAGGATGGAATTTATGAATGTCATAACCTATGAAAATGTTTTCTGGGGGACAGTTTTTGTTCGACCTACTGTCAGGATCCCAGGTGGTGCATGTGTTAATATGACATTTAGAAATACAAAATCTTTGAGGTCTTTTGATTATTATGACTGAATGGTAACTTTTTTGTGTGTGTGTGTGCTGTGAGTACACTATTGTGATGTGCTGTGTGATTGTTCTGTACAGTATTGTGAAACATTAATTTGTCTCGTGTGTGTGTGTGTGTGTGTGTGTGTGTGTGTGTGTGTGTGTGTGTGTGTGTGTGTGTGTGTGTGTGTGTGTGTGTGTGTGTGTGTGTGTGTGTGTGTGTGTGTGTGTGTGTGTGTGTGTGTGTGTGTGTGTGTGTGTGTGTGTGTGTGTGTGTGTGTGTGTGTGTGTGTGTGTGTGTGTGTGTGTGTGTGTGTGTGTGTGTGTGTGTGTGTGTGTGTGTGTGTGTGTGTGTGTGTGTGTGTGTGTGTGTGTGTGTGTGTGTGTGTGTGTGTGTGTGTGTGTGTGTGTGTGTGTGTGTGTGTGTGTGTGTGTGTGTGTGTGTGTGTGTGTGTGTGTGTGTGTGTGTGTGTGTGTGTGTGTGTGTGTGTGTGTGTGTGTGTGTGTGTGTGTGTGTGTGTGTGTGTGTGTGTGTGTGTGTGTGTGTGTGTGTGTGTGTGTGTGTGTGTGTGTGTGTGTGTGTGTGTGTGTGTGTGTGTGTGTGTGTGTGTGTGTGTGTGTGTGTGTGTGTGTGTGTGTGTGTGTGTGTGTGTGTGTGTGTGTGTGTGTGTGTGTGTGTGTGTGTGTGTGTGTGTGTGTGTGTGTGTGTGTGTGTGTGTGTGTGTGTGTGTGTGTGTGTGTGTGTGTGTGTGTGTGTGTGTGTGTGTGTGTGTGTGTGTGTGTGTGTGTGTGTGTGTGTGTGTGTGTGTGTGTGTGTGTGTGTGTGTGTGTGTGTGTGTGTGTGTGTGTGTGTGTGTGTGTGTGTGTGTGTGTGTGTGTGTGTGTGTGTGTGTGTGTGTGTGTGTGTGTGTGTGTGTGTGTGTGTGTGTGTGTGTGTGTGTGTGTGTGTGTGTGTGTGTGTGTGTGTGTGTGTGTGTGTGTGTGTGTGTGTGTGTGTGTGTGTGTGTGTGTGTGTGTGTGTGTGTGTGTGTGTGTGTGTGTGTGTGTGTGTGTGTGTGTGTGTGTGTGTGTGTGTGTGTGTGTGTGTGTGTGTGTGTGTGTGTGTGTGTGTGTGTGTGTGTGTTGTTAAACATTGTAGTAACCTAGTGAAACATGTGATAATTAACCCCTTCTGGCTCAGCACTGATGCCCTACCCTTAATTTATCACTACTAATCTACTTTATTAATATTAATTCCCATTACTAATTACCCGTTGATGGCCCCTTGCAGGCAGCTCCTTCCATGCGCTTACCCGATAATAGCCCTGGTGGGAGTGAGTCCAGTGGTGGCTTTGGTAGTGCCAGGATGAATCCCAACGCTGAACCTGACTTTTCTGAGTTTATGTGGATGGCCGAGGAGGATCTGGAGGCCTTTGACCACAAGGTGAGGCTGGCCTGAGTGAAGGAAGGCTTTATCTCACAAGTTCTGCACCAGAGGCAGTCTATCCATGGCAGTTGCTCTGGATTCAGTATCATAATGTGCTTCATCATTGTAGTTGACTACACTGAGAAAGTACTTCAAGGTGAAGTCAGTTCAGGATTTTAATGCTGTCATCTGTAACCCATCAACTGGCAATACTAAACCTACTTTCATCACCAGATTAAGTGTCACACAGAAACATGCACAAAATTTGTATAAACAGTACAGTCTGTTTGTGTCTATGTATAACATATATTTTCTCACATTTAGAGGAAGACATTCAAGAAAAGCCTGTAGTCACAAATGCAGTTCTGAAGACACAAGTAATAATGCTTGATTTGCTCTGGAGAACTTGTACTTTCTTTAAACCACCATTGTTTTCATACAGTAATAAATAGTCATGTTATAGAAAGAATGTGAGATGTCATGGTAGGTGTACATGATAGGAGGAAGAATAAGTAAGGAAGCAGGAGAAGATGTAAAGGGAGGAATTACAGTAAAATATTGGGATTCAAGATTCAGTGCGTATGATGTTCTGTAGCTGACCATAGAGTAATTCCAAGGAGTGATTGTGTCCAAAGAACCACTATAGAGATGAAGGCTGGTATTTTTTCACCACTCACGCATCAAGAGCTTCAGTAGCTTACCAAGGCCAACTAGTCGACCCAGTTTTTCCTTCCTTGCCGTGTGAGTGGAGGAGTATTATGTTACACTGTTGGTCGTCTCTGTTCGTCTATTATTGTGTATTCTGTAAAGCCTAGTTTATATTAGCACTTGTGAAGCTTCCTGGGACTGGTGTTGTCCCATGTGCCTTTGGTGTGTTTTCTGATAAAGAGGAGTTAATGAATATCCTGTGGAGTTAATACATTCCATTTAAGTGTGACTTTTACTTTGTAGAAATTATAAGCTTTAGCTGCCTTTCTATACGCTGTGTAGAATTGATAGTCAAGGTAGACATTGTCATGTATGTGAAGTCTTAATTCGAAAGTTGGAAGGATTTGCACCTATGAATCAGGTTTATATTTTGTGATTGCTGGAGTCTTAGTGCAGTTTAGATTAGCATTTACAGTACTGATTGTAGGAATCTGGGTGTGATATATTGTATGTCGACTTGGGTATACACAGCAGACTTGAACAGTTTTATCAGTACACCTTTATTAAATTACCACATTATGAATTTATACACACTTTAATAAGTAAAGAACTGATTCATTAAACAAGCCAGGATAGGTAATAACACTGCAGTAATGGAGAGAAGAACCTCTAAGGGAGACTAGATACAGTACTCAACAATGAAACTCATGTAATCTGGACGTTTTTATGTAATTTTCAGTTGTTTAATGGACATCCTATCATGAAATTCCTGAATAAAAGTTTTGTTTATGTATTGTCAGTTACAAGTTAGAACATATACTACACTACCATATAGAATTTAGCTTTACTTGTGTGATCACTATACAGTATCTTGGTGAATATTTCAGCAACAGCTCACACCTTCAATATTTTCAAAATTGTTTGTGGCCATCACTGCAGGATCATATGGTTGACAATAATTCTTATTTATTTAAATTTTTTTTTTGCAATTTCTTTAAGTATAAGGCTCTTTTGTCACTAAGTGTTTGGAAGGATGTTTTGTCCTGTATACAGTTCTCATTAATTATCAACCTGGTTTAGATTATCAGTTATTTATTGTAGAACATAAAACCTAGTGACTGGTGCTTCTTGACCTTGGCAGTTGAAGAGTTGAGGCACGTCTAAAACAACCATGGTAGCAATACCAATTAAAATTTAAGCTTATGATTAATTGTGTATTTGTATGTAGGTTTGCATGAATTTTCACTTAGTAACTGTAATCAGATTTTTATTTGTATTGTATGTTATCAGTTACATTTACTGTAAGTATTTGTAAATGTAATTTAATTTTGAAGTGACAGGAATTTCAGAGGATATTTTATAAATATATTTCAGAGGTGTTGTTTTGTCACACAACTGCTCATCCTATTGTCCAACAACTCACAACTCTTATATATGTAGGGATAAGTATTATTTGTTGCAACAGATAGTTTAGCACATTAAGCCCTCCATGTTTCTTTAATTTCCCATCTCCTTGACCCCTTGATCTTGTGTTCAGTACAGCAGGTGTGCTAACTAACCCTCAGGGTATTGTTAGCAGTGGTCTTAATGAATTACCTGATTTTTTTTAAGACTAAAATTTTTGTAGAGCATCATCTCTATATAGTACAGGTATACTTTTTTTTTTAACAAGGTAAAGCCATATTTGGTTAATTAAAATTTTAAAATAATTTAGCTAGCTGAATATACATTTCAGTAATTAGGTCCATTACTAATGTCCCAATATATTAGTTGTATGTAATGAATATTTATTGATGGGGCCACAGGGACCACTTTGCTACAGTATTTGATATTCAAAAGGCCATGTGCTATAACCTGTTTGACTGTGTGCTAGTGCTTTGAAAAATATGAAACACATGATTGCTTAGGCCAGATAGAAACTGATATACGGGTGTATATATATACGGGTATATATATATATATATATATATATATATATATATATATATATATATATATATATATATATATATATATATATATATATATATATATATATATATATTACTTAATAGTTTCTTTTCAAAGAATTCCTGTATTAAGCAACCTATATATGGAATTCTTTGAAAAGAAACTATTAAGTAATATTTTACCACCTTCAGCAGTCTGGTTTAGATATGTTGATGATGTATTATGTCTCTGGCCATGTAATGAGGACCTAAAAGCTTTCCTGCCACAACTTAACAACTTAGCCCTCTCGATCAAATTCACTGTGGAATTAGAGCAAGACTGTAAATTGCCATTCCTAGACTGTCTGATACACAGAATAGGTAACACTTTTAAGTTCAGTATTTATAGAAAACCAACTAATGTGTGTTCATACATTCATTATTACTCTGCCCACCATAATAAAGTCAAACAGTCAGTATTTTCAACAATGTTTTTACGTGCCTTGAGAATTTGCAGTCCGGAATTCATCGATGAGGAATACAAATATATATATAATATTGGCTCAAACCTTAAATACCCTAGATCTTTCATAGACAAATGCTTAAACATTACTAAGAAAACTTTTTATAGAACTGACCCCAAGCCCACCTATGACCATAAGAATATCTTAATATTACCATTTCACAAAAATTTCTCACACATTCCTGCACAGCTAAAAACCTGGAACGTCAATGTAGCATTTAAAAACTCATGCACTGTTAAACAAATGTTAATCAAGAACTCCCCCAACAACACAATTGGTTGCATTTATAAAGTTCCTTGCAAGGAATGTAATATGTTTTACTTGGGCCAGACAGGTAAAGATCTTGCAACTAGAATTAAACAACACAAATACAGTGTTAGGACAGGCCAGGAATCCAATGCTCTGTTTGTTCATTTGAGGGATAACAAGCATTGCATTGACTGGGATAATGCCTCCTCAGTATTACCATGTAATTCAATTGATAGTAGGAACATCATAGAATCTAGTCTTATTAAACATACCGAAGCATTCAACATGAATTTGAGTAACGGTATGTACAAGCTGGACAATTTTGTAATTAAGAAGATTTGTGACCAGGTGAGAAGGCCGGGTCACCTGACCATCTGACCTGACCACCAACCGTTGTGTGCTATTTAAAGATTAGTAGGGTCATTACCTAATACCTGACCATTGTGGACCTGGTCTCACCCTCCTCTCTATATATACACCTTGATTTGTATTTCTCTCTCTAGTCTGTACTCACCCCTGAAGATGTGAATTACACGTCTGTATATATATATATATACACCTTGATTTGTATTTCTCTCTCTAGTCTGTACTCACCCCTGAAGATGTGAATTACACGAAAGCGCTTGGGAACTTCGTGTTTTCTTCTTTCCTTGTGGTTATCAGCATGCATGCATGCATGCATATATATATATATTATATATATATGTTACATATACAGCATATATATATATATATATATATATAGCATATATATATATATATATATATATATATATATATATGAAAGAAGTATATGTTGTTGGTTATATATATATATATATATATATATATATATATATATATATATATATATATATATATATATATATATATATATATATATATATATATAAACTCAAACCTTTGTTGAGGTTTCTTTTGGTGCATCTCTAGCTTGGCGACAGTGCCTTTATTTGACTTTAAGGATTTGTTGAGTCACTCTCAGGATGTACTCCCAGAAGCAGTAGTAAGAGCTTGGAGGGGTTGTGAATTGCAGTAGGTACTGTTGTGTATTTTCCACAATGGGTGTCATGATTCTAATATTTAGTTAATAAGGGAGTTCGTGGTCATATTAGAATTATGAAGGTGTTTTATCAACAGGCACTTCCTCAGAATCATAGGCCAGTGTGTGAAGCTTCCTAAATCTCCATTTTCAAATAATAACCAAGATGATTAACACATCCAGGCTATACACTGAGAGCATGTGTTCTTGGGGCCTTGTAGTCTTTCTACTTTTGCCACGAAGTTCAACTGGGCTCATCGTCATCCTCCTCATCACTTTTTTACAACCTTTTTTCATGTTTACATGAGTTAGCTGCGATTAATTAATGCTGTGGTGTCTTAGTTGCCATCGGGGAAATTTGAACAAAGTTTTTTGTCTGGATGCACTTCCTGACACCAACCCACTTTTACAGAGTGGAAAGTAGGCAGTATATGTAGGACTTTCAAGTGCCGTCTTAGGTTGCATGGCAGGCTCATTATTCTATGAGGTAATGAGAGATGGCCATTGGCAGACAAGAGAAAATTGTTGTGCAAGCTGCTGTGGCACTCATGGTTGAGTGTTGATTTTTATGTCCTGCACCACTATGTAATGTCTAGGGTTGTAGTAGGAGAACTGTACTAGATGTTTGATTAGTGCCAGTCATCATCATCAGTCATCAATGCCAGTTATCAGCACCAGTCATCAGTAGCAGTTATCAGCACCAGGGTTTAGTCTGGGTTACAACTCATAATTTCATGGGTACTGTACAATACATGGACTTCACTGTCCGGACTCAATAATAAAATGAGATTTTCAGGATCTCTTCATTTGTGAACATTGTTGAAGACGGTCACCCTTCTAGGTAGGTAAATGTCAAAATATTTGTCATAGGAATTTATTGTCTAGTCTTTAAATCTTACATGTTTATTACTTTGTTACATTTAATTTATGAAGTTTGTGTTATTAAATTTGGAGTTGGTGAGTTGTTAGTGGACTTGAGTAATTGTGATTTATATGTGTTATATTGTGCAGGTAATCTGTGAAGTAAGCCAAGTAATGATGGAACAGACAAGTACCCTGAGGGAGGATGAAGAAGAATTCCTGCGTCGTATGTTGGAGGAAGAGGAGCAGCGGGACACTGTCTACTACCACCAATATCAGGAGGAGAAGTGAGTGGTGTGCACACTGTATTAATACTCATCATCTCAAGCTTGTCAGTGTACTGGATCATTATTAGTAAAGGGTGAATGGTCATATGGACTCTAGTTAAAAAAAAAAAACTCATCCAAATGTTTAGTGGGGCTCAGGACTGAGGCCATTGTAGCTTGCAACCTTCTTGAAGATGCCCAGGTCTTTATGAAGGCTCATTAACCATTCTTCAAGTATCTTAAATCATCCAGAAACATTTTGGTGAATGTAGAGCAAAATCCTTTGAAAAAGCTCATCGTCTGCTCCAGTCATTGCTGAGTGCAGGGTACCTGAATGAAAGTTACTTTTTCCTTACATCCCCACTTTTATTTTGAGACTTCCTCTGTAGTCCACTGAACAGCATCTGGAGAAGTGGAGGGAAAGTCTTCCAGCTTTCAAAATATATCAGGATGGACTGCCTTCAGATATTCACCTCACATAATTTGATAATACGGTATTTTCTCGATTTAACAAACGAATTCGAGCCACCTCTTCGTTAATTCAAAATTTTTGCTAAATCTGGCTTTCCTTTATGTTTGCTTGATTTACTAAACTATTTCACCATGTGTGTTGTTCACTGCTACCTCTCGGTATACTAAGAACACTGGACCACCTAAATTTTCGTCTTTATTGAAGCCATCTTCAGAGGCAACTGAATTTACAGGGATGGAATGTCAGGTCACCCTTTCTTGGGTGGGGGATTAGTGGGTCTCACGACCTGAAGATGTCTTGAATAAACACGAAAGTTAAAATATTTTAGGGAGATTGTGATAAATATAAGTATAAGTGAGCAAAGTTGTATTCCTTCAACATTACGGTACATAACATTTTAAAATATGGAGTGAGAAAGCAGAAAGGTGTGGGTGATTAGAGAGGAGTGGAAAGGAGTCTAACATACACCAGTGTTGCCATGCGATAATCTCCTCTACTGCTGATGTTTATCTCGCCTCCATGCTGTTACACAACAAGACCCTCGCTGGATGCTTGTTATCTTAATTCCCGAGTGTGTCTCTGTCGGGAATCAGGAACACACCTCAACATCATACACACACACACTCCAACACCACCAACACACACCCTCCAACACCACCAACACGCCCTCCAACACCACCAACACACACCCTCCAACACCACCAACACACACCCTCCAACACCACCAACACACACCCTCCAACACCACCAACACACCTCCAACACCAACACACACCTCCAACACACACACCCTCCAACACACACCCTCCAACACACACCCTCCAACACACACCCTCCAACACCACCAACACACACCCTCCAACACACACCCTCCAACACACACCCTCCAACACCACCAACACACACCCTCCAACACACACCCTCCAAGTGATTGCGGGCACCTTTGTGCTCAAGGAAAGTTTGAACGCTAGTGCTTGGCTAGCGTACAGCAAATGAGGGTGCGGCAAGTCCGTAGACTTGCATGGTTAATTAGGGTGCGCCAAGTCCGTAGACTTGCATCGTTTTCCATCGTAAATAAAATTGTTAATTAATGCCTTCCTAAAGAAACCATCGACATGGGACCAGGTTTGTTCCACTCTATGATTTTTTTTTTATTTTTCCACCAAGTTTGATGAAAAATGATTGTGCTGTTTCTGCTGCCCAGAACAGACAAAGACAGACACACGGCTAGTCCGATAGTACAGTCAACCCTCACTTTACGCGGTTAATGTAACCCACAGGGTACCGCGGAAAGTGAGAAACGCGTAAAGTGAATAACATAACATATGGGATTAATTGAAATAGAGACCGGGCCGACCCCCAAACTCCACTTTTTGACGACACACAACTATGTTGTAGTAAAAATATTATCTTAACTTTATGATAGTATGCACACACAATTAATAATTAAGAGAAATATCAATAATATTAGGTTTTTACCATCTTGCTATTAGTAGAAAAGATGGCTGGGCACACGGGAATGGGCGGTTGGTTCCGAGGCAGAGGGCAGATTATTGGCCCCCACCTGTATCACTTGTATCAATTGTATCACTATCCACCATAGAGGCTTGCAGGGCCTCTTTGTCAAACCCCTCAAAGTCCATATAAGTCCATATCTTCACTATAATTATCACTATCACTGACTTGGGCCGGCTGTGGTGGGTGGCGGTGAAGAACTCGGTAATGTTTTGATGACTGGGCGACCTTGTGCGCACCATGTTCGCGCCGCTTACACAACATGGCGGATGGCGGGAGGTTTGGATCCAAAAATGGCCCGGCTTGCCAGCCGCTCTCCGCGTAAAGGGGTACACGCACCGCGGAATGTGAGCATCCTGGCTCCGCAGGGCACCGTTGTAACGTGAAATGTGAATGTGGGACCGCCAGAAAGTGAGGGTTGACTACATTAGGATTCGAAATATTAACACATTACAGTAATCGATTTACGCCGTCAATTAAACCCAGGGTACCGTGAGAAAGTGAAAATCGCTAAGAAGTGAACAATGAACATATGGGATTAATTCAATGAGACTGGCTCAAATTTCAAAACCCACTTTTTCCCGACACAATACCATGTTGTAGTAAAATAACATCTTAATTTTTATGATGGTATGGACACACAATTAATATTTAAGAGAACACAGCCTGCGGCTAATGTCCATTCAAATAATGCACCCAACTCCTCTTCCCAGCTCGCTGGCTCCTACTTCTCTGAGAAATGTTTGGGTGAAAACACTAGATTTTAAGGTATAGTAATAAATAATACCTCAGACTAAAGTTAGGATAATATAATTGACATTTCTGGATTCCTTGCAGGTCAGGGATTATTTTGAATGTAAACTTCATATATTTTGCACAAAAGGTAAAATATTTGCTTTGTGTAAACCAAATTATTACATTAGATTTAAAATTTGTATGTCTAATGCAAAATACATGATGTTTATATTCAAAATGATCTTCATATTGTAAGAATTCTAGCAATGTAAATTATATTCTGGCCGAGTAATTTGTATGAATTTTATGAGCTAAAACAAATATCTTCAGTAAATAAAAAAAAAAATTCTTCACCGAGACACTATCTGTCAATCAAAATACCCCACCTTCACCTCCTCCTCTCTACAGCTGGCTGGGTCCATCCCTACCCCCCCCACCCCCACCTTCCCTCCCTACCAGAGAATTGTTTGGGAGAAAACAGTATATTTACATTTTTAGTAATAAATAATACCTCAGACTAAAGTTAGGATAATATAAGACATTTCTGGATTCCTTGCACGTCAGGGAATATTTTGAATGTAAACTTCATATATTTTGCACAAAAGATAAAATATTTGCTTTGTGTAAACCAAATTATTACATTAGATCTAAAATTTGTATGCCGAAATGCAAAATCCATGATGTTTATATTCAAAATGATCATCATATTGTTAGAATCCTAGCAATGTAAATTATATTCTGGCCGGGTAATTTTTATGAATTTTATGAGCTAAATAAAAAAAATTATACTTTCACCCGCGTATACTCGTAGATGCACCGTGTAAAATGAAATTCCGGTTCTGGCTAGGTACTGTGTAAATGTAGAATCGAGCAAAGCGAAACCGCGTAAATCGGGGTATTACTGTATAGAAAAAATACAATATATAATAAGTAAATTGCATAAAAATTAAGTTACAAGCTGAATAATAAGGTAAAAATTTGTATTTTACTATATATGAACGGTAGTACTGGTATTAATAAGATAAAATTATTACAGTAACCTATCTTTACTAATTAATAAATAACAAATAAACAATATTTTGTAGAGTTCCAGTAAGAATGACAGAGGCAGGGGTGGGGGGTGGGAGATGACCTTTTGGGGGTGAGCGGTCAGTTTCACCCCCCAAGGGTCTCGACCACCAGTCTCTATTTACAGAACTAAACAAAATTTATTTGAAATACTCTGTAACATTCAATGCCATAATATCTTGACCACTGGGGCAAGTTATGCTTGTAATGGCGTTGGTGATACGTTGTATGGAAACTTATGGGACACTTATAGTTAGTCTTTTAGTTCACTCTTTAATATATATATATATATATATATATATATATATATATATATATATATATATATATATATATATATATATATATATATATATATATATATATATATATATATATATATATATATATATATATATATATATATATATATATATATATATATATGTATATATATTTTGTTATACAAGTGAACAATTGTAACAATGAATCGTCCAAAGCGAGTGAGAAAGCTCATAACTCTTGAAACTAAGAAAGAAATCATAAAGAAACGTGAGAATGGAACAAGCATTGCGAAACTTAGTGGTGAATATGGGATGGCTAAATCGACTATATGTACGATTTTGAAGAATAAAGAGATGAAAACTGTGCAAGTGGCTAAGGGAATCTCTAGACTTAGCAAAGCAAGGTGTAATGTGATTGAGGAGATGGAAAATTTACTCTTAGTGTGGATAAAGGAGAAAGAAATGGCAGGTGATAGCATTAGTGAAGCTATAATTTGTGAGAAGGCCAGACAATTGTTTGAGGACCTTAAAGCCAAGACTCCCAGTGGAAGTGATAGTGATGTGCCAGTGTTTAGGGGTACCAAGGGATGGTTTACTGGTTTCAGAAGAAATAAATTACACAGTGTTGTGATACATGGTGATGCTGCTAGTGCAGATAAGGAAGCAGCTAAGGAACACCATGACATTTTTTTGAATGTGATTAAAGAGGGAGGCTTTGTTTCTCAGCAGGTATTCCACTGTGATGAAACTGGACTTTTTGGGAAAAAAATGCCTTGCCGTACATACATTTCAAGGGAGGAAACTTCTGGCCATAAGCCAATGAAAGACAGGCTTACCCTCCTTCTTTGTGCTAATGCTTCTGGTGACTGCAAAATAAAACCACTCCTTGTGTACCATGCAGAAAACCCCAGAGCCTTGGTGTTATGTGGCGGTCAAACCCAAAGGCTTGGGTGACCAGGATTCTTTTCTCTGAGTGGGTGATTGAGGTGTTTGCACCCAGTGTTTGGGAATATCTCAGGGAGAAAGCTTTATTGGTGATGGACAATGCACCAGCCCACCCTCCTAATTTGATGGTTGAATTGCCAGAGGAGTTCAACTTCTTCACTGTGCACTTCTTGCCACCCAATACAACACCTCTCATCCAGCCCATGGATCAACAGGTAATTTCTAACTTTAAGATGCTGTACACAAAGGCACTGTTTAGAAAATGTTTTGTGTCCACTTCTTCCAGTGATGTTAGTTTGAAGGAATTTTGGAAGAGTCACTTCAATATAGCAGACGTTGTGTTTTTAATTGCGTCAGCCTGGAAAGAGGTTACTATGAGGTGTCTTTGTGCTGTTTGGAGGCCATTTTGGCCTGAATGTGTGCTTCAAAGAGACTTTGAAGGCTTCGAAGAGTTAGAGGAAGAGGCTGTTGTACATGAAATTGTCTCTGGGCAATTCCATGGGCCTGGAAGTGGATGATGATGATGTTGAGGAGTTGGTGGAAGAGCACAGTAAGGAGCTGTCCACTGAGGAGCTGCTTGAGCTTCACAAAGAAGAAAATGAGACACTGAAGCAGAGCTTAACTTCTGAGGAGTCAGGGGAGGATGAGGACAAGGAGGAAAGCCACATCATTCCAGCCAAAGATCTCAAGGATGTGTTCTTTTGCTGGAGCAAACTGTCTAAGCTTGCGGAGGATTATCATCCTGATGTTGGTTCTGTGGAAAAGGCCATCAGTGTGTTTAATGACAATGTGATGAACTACTTTTGGAAGGTCTAGAAATCAAGGTTGAAGCAGCCAACCCTGGATTCCTTCTTTAAAAAAGTAGCAAAAGACCCTACAGACAAAGTGCCTGTAAGACAGTCACCAAAGAGGGCTAGGAAGGATGACTCCTCTCCTTCCACCTCTTCTCCATAATTCTCTCCTCCCCCCTCCCCCTCTGCCTCCTGTCCTGCATGCTGAACAACACTAAGGTAAGATAAAGTGCCGTATTTTTTACATTTTCCACAGAAAATTTTCAGTGTCAAGTGGTTGTATTTGGGGGCCTGGGACGGATTAATCCCATAACGAACGAGGTTGTAGAACCAATTAGATTTGTTATAGCATACCCCACTGATATATATATATATATATATATATATATATATATATATATATATATATATATATATATATATATATATATATATATATATATATATACACACACACACACAGTAATACCTGCGACGCTGCTTTGCCAGATTTCTACTACGGCACCGCCAGAACCGAATTCCACTTTACGCCGGTGGATCTACTCATAATGCTGGAAGCGGGCGCGCCAGGGTGCTGCGACAAGGTCGCCCAGTCATCATAACATTACTTGAGTTCTTCACCCACCACAGCCGCCCAAGTCAGTGATAGTGAGGATATGGACTTTGAGGGGTTTGACAAAGAGGCCCCAAGCCTCTGTGGTGATAGTGATACAATTGATCCAAGTGATACAGGTGAGGGCCAATAATCCCCTCTGCCTCGAGACCCCCCATCCCTGTTTTGCAGCCATCTTTTCTACTAATGTAAGTGTTAGAAAACCTAATATTATTGATATTTCTCTTAATTATTAATTGTGTGTGCATACCATCATAAAATTAAGAAGTTATTTATACAACGTAGGTATTGTGTCTGAAAAAGTGGAGTTTGGGATCGGCCGGTCTCTATTTCAATTTATCTCATATGTTATGTTGTTCACTTTCTAGCGTTTCTCACTTTTACGGACGCCGTGGGTTGAATTAACCCGTAAAGTGAGGTTCACTGTGTGTGTGTGTGTATATATATATATATATATATAATATATATATATATATATATATATATATATATATATATATATATATATATATATATATATATATATATATATATATATATATATATAATATTATTTTCTACCTAGCGATAATTGTGTTCTTGTAAAATATCGTGTTATAGAAAAATCGCATGAATAGAAATAACAGGGCTTATGGAGAAAATAGGTAGGTGCAGATTACTCGAAATCGAAAAAATTTAGTAGTTAGCCTAACACAAGGATAGCACAGTCTAAATAAATGTTACATTCATATCTAATAATGAAATCACACAGTAAATTTAACACTTTACCTTGAAAAAATATGAATGTAACTTGATGGGGGAGAAGGGTGATTTTGAGGTTGATAACATCAAGCTTCTCTTCAAGTGTTATATCCTTTCTTTCGATCATCACCGGAATTCTATCATCAGAATGCTTTTTGGAGATATTCTTCTTTACCATATTCACAGTTAATACACAAAATTGGAAATAGTAAGCATCCGTTATAAGCAAACAACCGATCGCGTTATACAAATATTGTTCAATTCATAAATCGTTAGAGCAAATTATTATCAAAAAATAGCGTTATAGCAGAACTACTTATATATATATATATATATATATATATATATATATATATATATATATATATATATATATATATATATATATATATATATATATATATATATATATATATATATATATATATATATATATATATATATATATATATATATATATATATATATATATATATATATATATATATATATATATATATATATATATATATATATATATATATATATATATATATATATATATATATATATATATATATATATATATATATATGTTACTCAAATTCATGTTGAATGCTTGGTATGTTTAATAAGACTAGATTCTATGATGTTCCACTATCAATTGAATTACATGGTAATATTGAGGAGGCATTATCCCAGTCAATGCAATGCTTGTTATCCCTCAAATGAACAAACAGAGCATTGGATTCCTGGCCTGTCCTAACACTGTATTTGTGTTGTTTAATTCTAGTTGCAAGATCTTTACCTGTCTGGCCTAAGCATGGGTAATTGTCTTTCTGCTCCTCTAGCCTGTATTTATATGGAGTTTCTTGAGTCTAGATTACTACCCAATATAGTGGACTTTATTCCTCCATGGTATAGATATGTAGATGATGTTCTTTGTCTTTGGCCTAAACAGTGACCCATTGGAATTTTAGACAAGCAATGATATTGTCCCAGTATCACATTCAAAATTGAAGAAATAAATGGATCCTTCCATTCCTTGATATGCTTATCATGAGAAATGGCCAAAACTATAAATTTAAGGTATATAGAAAGCCCACACAGGTAGACAGTTTCATTCACTTTTGATCGAATCACCTTGAGTCTACCAAAATGTCATTTTTCTGCTATGTTCTTAAGGTGTCTGCGTATTTGTGACTCTGAATTTAATGACGATGAATTGAAACACATTAGTTCCATTGCATAAACTTCGGTACCCTTCTGTGTTTGTTGATCGTTGTTTTAAAAAGGCTAAAAATCCTTTCATTCCTCTCAAACCAGACAAGTTCTACACTTAGAATATTTTGACTCTCCCTATCGTAATGAATTTGTCCCGTTAGTTGGTTCCTCAAGCTTCTAAATATTAATGTTGTTTTCAAGTATGACTCTACCATTACCAATATGTTAATGAGAATAGCCCAAGTTTGAATGTAAATGGAAGTGTTTATTGTATTCCATGTAGCAAATGTAATTGTAATTATGTAGGTCAGACAGGAAAAACACTGCAGCTCAGAATCAAACATAAGTATAATATCAGAACAGCATCTGAAAGCAGTGCCTTGTTCGTTCATGTTAGAATAATAATCCCATTGCTTGGGAAAAAAGCTTAGAATATTTAAATCATCTTGTGTCACAGAAAGACTTCTGGTTGAAGCTAGTTTGATTAAGAATTAAAATCAATAAACCTTAGTGATGGTCAGTTCAAAACTGATAATATTTTACATAAATTTATTTGTCAGTGGCCCAAGGTTAAAATGCTTTGAAAACCTTTGATCTAGATGTATGATAATAGTTATTTTGTGGGTCCCTTATTTTTGACCTGACCTGACCTGACTAGTCATGTCACCCCCCTTCTCTTAAGCTCCTCTATGTGTGTGTTGGTGTGGGATTAGTGGATGACATCATTATGACCTGACCTCATGTTTTAAGGTCACCCTGTATATTTAAGCCCTCTCTCTGTCCATGTAGTCCAGTTGCCTCTGAAGATGTCTTGAATAAAGCGAAAAGCTAAGGTGCTCCGTTGTTCCCCATTTTCATTTAATCAAGATATATATATATATATATATATATATATATTGATAAAATCACTCGAAAAAAAACACCTTCAAACAACTAAGTGCTCCGTTGTTTCCCTTTCCGTGTGATTTTATCAAGATATATCTTATCCACGTTTCATTGTGGATCTACATAAATATATATATATATATATATATATATATATATATATATATATATATATATATATATATTATATATATATATATATATATATATATATATATATATATATATATATATATATATATATATATATATATATATATATATATATATATATCTATATATATATATATATATATATATATATATATATATATATATATATATATATATATATATATATATATATATACACACACACACACATATTCTCAGAATTAGGAAGGGTTCCGTTCTGAAAATTATTGCGTATCTGCGAAATTTCATAACATAAAACCTATTTTCCCATTGACTTCCATTATAAAACTGGAATACGTTCCTAAAGAATTTTCCATTAAAAAAAGTAATTCAAGCACTTTTATTAATGAAAATAAACATTTATAAACACATACAATACAGTACATTAAATAATTGATGATATACCTTCTTAAAACACCAATTTGGGGTTAATATTGCATAATATTGCATTATACAGCTATGTGTATGTTTATTTGAGTGCCCGTCATAGGAGTCGTTTTCTCTCTCACTTCAGGACGCCTGAGTCGTCCGTTTTCTCTTAATCTTAGAGTGTACCAGGACTTTTAGTTCTAAGTAGTGACACAGAATTTGATATTGCAACTGGGGTTGCAATTGTTGAGGCAACTTAGGTATGTCTGATTACAGTTGGAATATTCAAGATCCATTTTGAGTGATGTTTAAAGCTTCAACTGTCTTTATGGCTTGTAATGAGGCCTTGTGTTTGTTAAAATTTACCCCAATTTCCGTAAGGGCGGATTTACGAGCCATAACGCAAAATTATTGGTCATAATTTACAAATTCCGTAACCCGGGCTTCCGTAATGCTGGGGATGCCTGTACTGTATATATATACTGTATATATATACTGTATATATATATACAGTTAACCCTCACTTTCTGTGGTTAATACACAACCGGTACATGAAGCGAGAAGCGAGTAAAGTGAATACCATAACATATGGGATTAATTGAAATGGAGTCAGGCCGATCCCCAACTCCACTTTTTTGACACATAACTATGTTGTAGTAAAAATAACATCTTAATTTTATGATGGTACATGCACACAATTAATACTTAAGAGAAATGAAAATGCAGTCGCCAAGTTAATGTCCATTCAAATAATGGACCGACTCCCTCCCCTCTTCTCCACACTACACTGCTGGCTCTTCCTCTGAGAAATTTTGGGAAAACCAGGTATAATGAAATAAATACCTCAAACTAAAGTTGGATAATATAATTGACATTGCTTGAGTTCCTTGTAAGACCAGGAATATTTTGAATATAAATGTCATATATTTTTCAAACGATAACATATTTACTCAGATTAAACATTTATCTAAAATTTGTATGTCTAATGCAAAATATATGATGTTTATATTCAAAATGATCATCAAATTGTAAGAATTCCAGCAATGTAAATTATATTCTGGCCGGTAATTTGTATGAATTTTATGAGCTAAAACAAATATCTTCAGTTAATAAAAAAAATATTCTTCATGCAAACTATCTGTCAATCAAAGTACCCCCACCCCTTCTTCCAACTGCGTGTCAGTCCCAACCTCCCCCCCACCCCCACACCTCCTTCCAAGAGATGTTAGGTGAAAAATTTAGATTTTAACATTTTGTATTAAATAATACTCAGATTAAAGTTAGGATAATATAATTGACATTGCTGGATTCCTTGTAGGGAATATATTTTGAATATAAACGCTATATATTTTGCAAAAAAAGATAACATACTTACCAGATTAAACATTTTATCTAAAAATTTATGTCTAATGCAAAATATATGATGTTTATATTCAAAATGATCATCAAATTGTAAGAATCAGCAATGTAAATTATAATCTGGCCGGTAATTTGTATGAATTTTATGAGCTAAAACAAATATCTTCAGTTAAAAAAAATATTCTTCACACGTAACAGATGGTCGGTCGCCGTCCTCCTCCTCCACCCCCCACCCCCACCAATGTCCCACTAGATAAATGTGTGGGAATACCAGACTGTTTACCTTTTTAGTAATAAATAATAAATCAGACTAGTTAGGATAATAATTGACATTGCTGGATTCCTTGTAAGATTAGGAATATTTTGAATATAAATATCATATATTTGCATCAAAAGATAACATATTTACTCAAGAGTAAACATTATATCTAAAATTTGTATGTCTAATGCAAAATCTATGATGTTTATATTCAAAAATGATCATCAAATTGTAAGAATTCCAGCAATGTAAATTATATTCTGGCGGATAATTTGTATGAATTTTATGAGCTAAATTAAAAAAATTATACTTCAAGTGTAAAGGTACACCCTCGCGGAATGTGAGCATCCTGTTCTGGCAGGCACCGCAAACGTGAAACGCGGAATGTGGGACCACAGAAAGTGAGGGTTGACTGTACTGTATATATATACTGTATATATATTCTGTATATATATACTGTATATATATATACTGTAATATATATATATATACTGTATATATATATTATATATATATATATATATATATATATATATATATATATATATATATATATATATATATATATATATATATATATATATATATATATATATATATATATATATATATATATATATATATATATATATATATCAGATTGATGTACAATTTTTTATGTACTGTATAACATAAAAACAAAGTGAGTTACAGTCTGCCTTAACATAAGCGGGTTATGGTATCAGAGACAACCCGTGAATGTTAAAAACTGGTACTTTGCTGCCCCCTAAAACCCTGGCCCCCATGTCCTTATTTAACCGTGTATACCTGTGTGTAGTTCGAAGTTTTAAGACCAAATTATTTGGCAAAAATTGGAGGTCGACTCTCAAACGGGTAATAGTTTCAAGAAGGAAAATATTTACCAGTAACTACCAGTAAACAATGGAACGCACGTACCAACGCACCACCAGCTGTGAGTGTCGCAGTTGCCAGGCAGATTCTTTAACGTCATCATAGCAAGCCCAAAGTAACCAAATGCATGGTATGGTATGCACAGACGATAAAACATAAAGTATTAATTTTTTAAAGTTTATTTATAGATACTGTACATAAATTTTTTTCATTACATTTGAAACATCAATCTTTGTTAATTAAATTTGAAACAAAAGAAAACTACGATATCGTATTAAATACCAGGTATTTCATTAAAATATTACATCACAAGTATATTTTACCTTTACTGTGACTGAAAGAATATATTCTCGGAAATAAATATGGAAATGTAATATTTTTGCTGAAATGACGCACATATTGCAGTGGAAAGTGGATAAAATCAGACGAAAACAATGACTTTCGCTGTTGTTCAAAAGATTTTACCGTGGAATAAACCTGTACTGCATGTACTAAATGATTACGGTACTTAAATTGTTATGTCTATTGCAAATATAGATTGTTTATACAGGTATTCAAATAAGTCACTATCTTACAAGAATCCCAGCAATGTAAGTTATATTCACCCAGGTCGCTGTGGCAAAATTATGAAAAGAGCTTAGTCACTCTTAAGTAATGATAATAAACATGTAGGCCTTCAGCGCCAACTGTCACATTCGATCTCAAATAAATAAACAAACACACTCTGTCACCTCACCCCCATGCTCGTTTACCTGCCTCTTGTGTTCCCAGACAAAAGATTGGTGATAACTTTATTCTTTAAGGTGTTTTTTTAATATAATATCTCAGACTAAAGTTAGAGAGATTAGAATTTGCATTGCTGGAACTTGCAAGACAGCCAATACTTTGAATATTTACGCCATATATTTTGGTCAAGAGATAAAATTGTTGTACATTAGTGTACAGTACTTGGTTTCAGTTAAAAAACTGTATTACAATACTATTCCTCCTAATTGACTTGAGTAAATACTTGAATGGAAATATACAATATTTATGTTGAAACTACCTGCTGCTTCAGTGTAAAGTGTCGTAATAATAAATGGTAAACAATTTGTCGCACTCTGTGTCAGGCACCATGAGCCTCAGTTTATAGGATGTAGATTTTACTGAAGTTTTTGTTGTTCCAATACCCCAAAAACTTTGGTCCACCTATAAACAAGGAATATTTAAATTAAAGATTTTTGGTCAAAAAATCAGTATCACCCACAATGCTGATGTCAACACAAGCTTGGTTACAGCGAGACTGACTGAGTGAGGACGACGCCCATAATGCAGTATGTGTGAGGTAGCTAAGCGAAGGTGTCCAGTGTTCGTGCCCTAACGAGTTGAATGGCGATTTGAATGTACTAATTAATTCAATGTACAGAATATTCAAGTTATTACTGCCTTAATTTATTTAATATCCAGGTTCTAGACGAACCAAACAAAAAAGTGAAGAAATTAAAAGGAATAAAAATAAATAAAGCAAACCTTAAGAATTTAATTAATTTAAATATTAACACAAGAGCCTCAGAGGCTGTCACAACAAATTGATTCACTATCGAAACTTTTAAGCCAAATGATACAAACACCAAACATCAAAAGAACTTCTTAAATATATAGAATAACTAACACTGAAATTAACTATCGTGAAAACAACACTGAATTACTTAAATATAACTACAAGCACTGATGGACACATAAGAGATAAATAGGTACTCACATAGATACACCACATTGGTGGCGACAGGAACAACACAAATAAAATAAGTATAAGTAACAGGTGACGGTGTCACTCAAAAAGAACGTGAACTGAATGACAAGAGGACTGGACTGAACTCTGTCTACAGGTGAAGTACTATATATAGGTCGCCAATGCGACTAGAAAGGTGAAACATGGGTCGTTTAACGATGCAAATGGTCGTTAGAGAAACAAAGAATGCTTGTTACAATACAGTACTAAATGAAGAAAGAAGATAGGCTTGAACAAATAATAACAGTTAAAACCTTAACAGCACAGGGTAAGGTGACTAGATTATATAATAGTAAATATAACACACAATAATGATAATGATAATAATAATAATAATAATAATAATAATAATAATAATAATAATAATAATAATTAACGGTTTATTGAAAGAGCTTGGCAGCCAGAAGGCTGAAAATATACAGTTACATACGTATTTGGGGAATGGGTTTTGAATTACAAATAATATACAAGTAACATAAGTGATACAAATAAGATATATAATAACTAGATGAGGAAAAGCTCAAACTACAGTTCATTTCAACATAGTGACAGTGCAAGGAGTAGTGTTTACTGGGAGTGAATACACTGGTTTATTACAAGTTATTGATAATTTTTACAATGGTTGGGACTGGGCTGTTCTTATAGCGATCAGTTCGTGCACGTATGGGCTGGATGCGGGTGTGGTGTCGAACAGCAATTCTCGGACTAGGGATCTCAGGTGGTAGTAGGAGCCGGTATCGAGGATGGTGTAGAAGCTTCTTACCAAATTTGCAGATGAGGTCGTGGTGATGGTCAGTGAGAGTCGAAAGGGTCAGTGTGTTGAGCGCTTCTTGATATGTGGAGTAGGAAGGGGGAGAAAATAATCTTGCATGCCCTCTTTTGCACTTTTTCTAGGTGTTTACGTTGTGTGGCATTTAGGGAGGAAGACCAGGTGGGGGAGGCATCGGTGAGCTTGGGAAGTAATAATGTTGTGTAAACACTGAGGAGCTTGTGTGCAGGAACTCCGAGGGACTTGAGTCGGCGGAGGAGGTGGAGACGGAAACTGGAGGATTTGACAACTTCACTGACGTGTGGTTTCCAATTTAGTTTGTTGTCTATGGTGACGCCGAGGAGCTTCGTGGAATCTACAACCTGGAGTGTGTTCGGACCTAAAGTAATGGAAGGGGGTGGGACAATGTCGGAGGAGAGGTTGATGTGCATAACCATGGTCTTGGTATGGTTGATGGTGACGTGGTTGTTGGTGGCCCAGTTTTGGAGACTGTTCAATAAATCGTGAAGGGCGGTATAGTCGGGAGCAGAATTGTTGACGCTGATCCCAATGGTGGTGGAGTCGCCGACATATTATTTCCAGCGAGCAGGGGTTTCTTTTAGGCATCATTGATGAGCATAAGGAAGCAGAGGGTCCCATCTTGGTGCCTTGGGGATGCCACAGGTGAGTGACTGAAAGGTGGAGACAGCCCTCGAAGCGACAGCTTGGCCGGGTCACACGGTGGAGTCAGTTTACATATTTCCAGCGAGCAGGGGTTTCTCCAGGGCATTGATGAGCCAAGGAAAGCAGAGTGGTCCCATCTTGGTGCCTTGGGGGACGCCACAGGTGAGTGACTGAAAGGTGGAGACAGCCCCTCGGAAGCGTACAGCTTGGCGTCGGTCACTGAGGAAGTCTATAAGCCATGGTATAAGACTTCTCCGAAGCCCGAGGTCAATAGCTTTGTTGATGATTATATTGTGGTCGACTAGGTCGAATGCTTTAGTGAAATCAATGAAGGCGACAGCTACAGACGTTTTTTGTTTCTCGAGATGGCGGTATATGTAATCGAGAAAGCAGACAAGACAGTGAGTGGGGGAGGAAGTTTTCATATTGCCAAATTGCTGAGGGTTTACGACTCCTGCAATATCAGCATAAGCCCAGTCGAACACAAAACTTTCACAGATTAGGCTGGGTATTGGGGTGATTGCAATAAGTCGTAGCTGATTTAAGGATTGTGGGCTGGTTGACTTGGGCACTGGTGATACATAAGAGGTCTTCCAGTCAGCTGGGCATCTAGCTTGACTGAGAGAAGCATTGATGATGGAGCATAGGGGTTTAGCAAGCTCCGGGGAATAATATGGAACAACATGGAAGCATGTTATATAAAAAAATACGACATGGTCGTAACACTTCCCCCCCATAAAATAAAATTTTGCTTGCACAAATTTTGATACGACATAAGTGTTCATTCTGTGGGTCTAGATAACAGATCACTTGCATCACAGGCTAGATTGAAAGGCTTAGAAAAATTAGGGGCTCTTAAAATAGGATATGAGCATAATACATTTTCAAGTTTTGAAAAGAATCTTGACACCTTGAAGTCCAACCAAAAAAAATATTACCCTTCAACAAATCAGTAAGGGGTAGTGCCAACTCAGCAAAATTACAAATATATCTCCAGCAATAACCCACACAACCCAAAAATCTGCGGACTTGTTTGTTACATGGAACAAGCATCTGAGAAATAGTGTCACACCTTGCTGTGGGAGGAGCAAGTTTCCAACCCAATTACATGTCCCAGATACAAAAGTTGAGCACAAACAAATTCTGACTTAGCAAAGTTTACAACACGTCCTACATTTTCTAACTCAGTGAAGAGAGCGTCTAGCTGACATAAATGGTCTGACCAAGTGTCAGAAAAAATTACAACATTATCTAAATATGCTACACAACCAGGCCAATTGGTCGTGACTTGTGACATCAGCCTTTGAAAGGTAGCAGGGGCATTGCAAAGCCCGAAAGGCATAACATTAAATTTATAGGTCTTACCTAATGTCACAAAACTGGAGATGTCTTTAACACGACGGGTCAATGGTACTTGCCAAAACCCTCGAAGGCAATCAATCTTAGAGAGGAACTTGGCGTTCCCGATTGCTTCGATGCAGTCGTTGACTCTTGGTAGAGGGAAGCTGTTCGATGCAGTCATTGACTCTTGGTAGAGGGAAGCTGTCCTTGCTGGTGACGGCATTGACCTTGCGGAAGTCGATGCAGAATCGAAAAGTGCCGTCCTTCTTCGGTAATAGAGTGACTGGTGAACACCACTTGCTGGTAGGGAGCCTGCTTGATAGGCTTAGCAGAACCAACATCAATATCATGCACCATGGCAGTGGTACAGCCAGGCCTGTCTTGGAAGACAAAAGGATGTTGTTGGATGGCGGCCAGCACGTCAGCTCTTTGGTGTCCCGGTAGGCGCTGTAGCTTCTCCTGCAACTCCACGGAGTTGGACTGTCAAACCCTGACTGATGACAGGGCGAGTGGACTTGCCCCTTCTTTTTCCTCTTCTTTCTCGCGGTCTACCAAGAAAGTGTCAACGGCACACACGGGAACTGGATCATCAGCAACAAATGGGGGTGCTGGGCGTGTGTGGTAGCTTGATGGTGTTGACGTGACATAAGCGCTGTAGTCGGGGCCTGTCAGGGGTAGAGATAATATAATTCACCACTCTATATGGCCCACTGAACTTCGCATGGAGCGGCTGTCCATGTCTCGGCAAGAGAATGAGAACTTGATCTCCTATCTGGAACTCTCTGTGTTTGGCACACTTGTCGTACCATGTCTTGGTCTTGGACTGCGACTGCTGTAAGTGGTCTGCGGCAAGGCTCCAGCATCTTAGAAGCTTCTCTCTAACATCTACTAAACTTAATACATTAATGCTCTCTTCACTACTACCTAACAATCTATCTCTAACTATGTGCAAAGGACCTCTTACTTGATAAGCGAAAACAAGCTCGTAAGGGGTGAAACCTGTGGTTTCATTCGGGGCATCCCGAAGAACAAACAAAATATAATGTAAATCTATATCCCAAGAAGACTCATACTGCAAAGCATACTTGCGCAAAATAGTTTTTAAGGTTTGGTGTGAACGTTCTACTGCACCCTGAGTCTGGGGGTGGTAAGGGGAAGATACACAATGAACTATTCTCAACTCTGTTAGGGCTTCCTTGAAAACTTTTCCTACAAAATATGAAGCACCGTCCGTTTGAACACGGTACGGCAACCCAAAGTGGCTAAACAGGTCAAGCAAACATTTAATAAGGGCCTTAGCAGTAACTTTCCTAAGAGGTACAGCATGCAAGTACCTAGTGGAGGTATCAATGACTGTAAATAAATATTCAAATCCACTAGAAGTTTTAGGCAGAGGGCCTACAATGTCACACTGTACTGTTGTAAAGGGCTCAGGTACGTGAGGTACTCTTACAAGTGGAAAAGGTGGAATAGCCTGATTGGCTTTGCCTACCTTTTGACAAAAATAGAACTTTCTGGCCAGCCTGTTGAACGTCTTTCGGACACCTTGATGTCCAGAAAAGCGACTGTCACGGGCCAGAGCTAGAACATGTTGTCTGTAAGTGTGTGGGAGAACTATTTGAGTGACAGACGCCCAGTCCGCATCTTCCTCTGACATGGTCGGTGGGAGCCAGCGGCGGCACAAAACACCGTCTTGACTGAAATATCTCGTGGTAGGGCCTGAATCATTGGACACCTGGTCAAACAAGAGCCGCAATGAATCGTCTCGCTCTTGCGCAGCTATTAAAGCAACTCTCCCGGTCACGGCATTAACTGCGGAAGAAATGTCTTGGGAAGCAATTGGGTTAGCAAACAGTCCTTCTAAGGAAAGTGAATCATCTACATCAGGAGTTACATTATGATCATTAGTCATTGACATAAAACGAGTCACAGCACACAAAGGGAAAACACCAGGCATATCATCTTCAAGCTGTTGCAGCAAATCGTTACCGAGTATGAGGTCCGCTCTAGCAACAAGGAGACTTGACACGTACTAACACAGGCAGCTCGTGCTCACCGGCTATGTTTAGCTATCCCTAAAAAACCAAAGGGAGCGCAAAACGACGCATTTGTCAGTCTTCCTCGCCGCAACAACACCCTCTTTGATGAGAGTTTGGAGACAACCCGAGTCTCTCAAAATAGTGACTGGTGTTTCGACACCATCAACTTCTACTGTGCCTTGTGACAGAAAGGTGCCAACGTCTGGGTCCTTCGCAGAACTCTCCTGGAAAAGATCAAAGTCTCGTGAGGCGAGAACTGAAAGTGCAACCTCTTGTGCTTCACCTTATTTAGCTGCAGCCTTGTCCAACAAAAATCCGCCTTATGACCCGGCTTTCCACAGAAACTACAAGTAAATTAGAAAATTTGGTCGCCCCATTAGGTGGCGAACGAGTCCAGCTCCTCCTGTCACGCACAAAATTTCCATTGTTAGTATTCCCTACCATGCCTCAAAACAAATCCATCAGCATGCTTAGAAAAAAATATCACAAGTGTCAAAAGGTCGTTAGTAAATCCTGGCAAGGTCGCCAAAACTGTTACGCCGTCTCTTAATTTACTTTAATATCCAGGTTCTAGGTGTAACCAAACAAAAAAAGTGAAGTAAATTAAAAGGGAATAAAAATAAAGTAAACCTTTAAGAATTTAATTAAATTAAATATTAACACAAGAGCCTCGTAGGCTGTCACAACAAATTGATTCACTATCGAAACTTTTAAGACACAAATAATACTAAACATCGAAACCTCAAAAGAACTTCTTAAATATATAGAATAACTAACACTGAAATTAACTATCGCGAAACAACACTGAATTACTTAAATATAACTAAGCAAGCACTGATGGACACATAAGAGACATAAATAGGTACTCACATAGATATACCACATTGGTGGCGACAGGAACAACACAAATAAAATAAGTATAAGTAACAGGTGACGGGTGTCACTCAAAAGAACGTGAACTGAATGACAAGAGGACTAGACTGCCCTCCGTCTACAGGTGGGCTAATATATATATGGTCGGTTCCCTCCAATGCGACCAGCCAGGGAAACATGGGTTGTTTAACGATGCAGATGGTCGTTAGAGAAACAAAGAATGCTTGTTACAATACTAAATGAAGAAATAAGATGGGCTTGAACAAATAATAACAGTTAAAACCTTAACAGCACAGGGTAAGGTGACTAGATTATATAATAGTAAATATAACACATCATTACAGGAATAATATGGAACAACATGGAAGCATGTTATATAAAAAAAAAATAGAAAAATACGACTGTCGTAACACGGGGCCATCCGCGTATTTGCGAACCCGTGTACGCTAAACCCGCGTATGTGAAGGGCCGACTGTATTAATAATTCATGTCATTGTGGCAACACTCGTCTAAAGGCAATAACCCATGGCTCTGAGAACACGACTACAATTGTTTTGGCTACCTAAGCAACAACATCCTGTCAGCATTCTTCTCAGCCCAGCATGAAGAAATACCCCCTGATCAGGCAACCACAGGTTGCACTACCCCCCCTGCTTGCCTCCAACTACAAAGTTGTTGACACTCGGCAAATTCTTTGTTCACCATGAGAAGATGAAACACTACCAACACACAATAGTCCCTTGCTCAAGGCACGGTTCAGAAACACCCAGTCTTCAACTCAAGTTGTTTAGACTGCTGTCATTGTTATTGGCCAACGCAGTGTGTTGTAACTCTTCTGTGGACACAGCAGGCTATTTATATACAGGACACCCAGTTACCTGAGTCTCCATTCGACGCCAAGAGTTCTCCCAATCAGCATACTTAGGCAGCATCGGCGGTCAATGACCTCTGTGACCCACTCTGTACCACCTAGTGATACATGCACTTAGTGACCCCCTGAGTCCTTGGGTTTGCCAGCCGGGAGCAGCTTCAATATTGCTGAGGTCATCGGATGCAGTCGCTTTGGCAACCAGGCCGCCATCTTGGACTCCCTGTCGACTCCATATTGGATTTCTCATTGGCGCCATCTTGTCTGCTATCAACAAGGAGTGACCATGAACGTGACTGTGAAACCTTCACCCAGCTGAGTGTCTAATACTCCGCTGAAATCTACGGTTCTCAAGACCAGACTTTCAATTTAGCCATCCAAGCTCTGTCTACATATAGTTCTTCAACTAATATTTTTGGCTCGATATATGTAACTTTATTCATTTATTGAAAATCATTTACATGCACACACTGTCCTAAGGGCAAAGCTGTACTGTGCATGTAATCAAAATAATGTACAAAATGATTACTAAAAATTTTTATCTAGTGCAAACTATAGCATGTTTACATTCAAATTAATCACTGTCTTATAAGAATTCCAGCAATGTACATTATATTCTCCCCAGTCACTTCTATGACATTTTATAAGCAAAAAACAAAAGCTCAATCTAAAGGACATACATAAACAAATAAATACTTCACTAGATCTTCAGCGCCAACTGTCAAACATGTCACTGTCACCTCCCCTTCCTCCCTCCCTCTCCCCCGTACTCCCAGCCAGGATTTGGTGGTTATACAGTAGGCTTTAAGTTTTTATCTTATATAATATCTCAGACTAAAGTTAGGAGAATATAATTTGCATTGCTGGAATCCTTGTAAGATGCGGAATAATTTGAATATAAACGTCATATATTTTGCGCAAGATAAAATTTTTAATACATTAGTGTACTGTAGTGCATTTAATAATGTAAAGTTTTTCAACTGTTTTTGGGTAGATTTACATAAATTTCTTCATTTATTTTTATTCATTTACATGCGCACACCATTCTTAAAGAAACGTAAAAGAAATAAATGACTTAAGTGCAAACCTGTACTGTACAAGTATTAAATGATTACGGTAATGAAATTTTTATGTCTAGTGCAAATTATAGCTTGTTTATATTCGAATTAATCACTGGCATTTTATAAGAGAAAATCTTAGTCACTGTTAAGGACTGATGGGAATTAGAAATGGGGGTGGAGGAGAAGGGAGAAGAGAAGGAAGTGGGGGTGGAAGAGAAATCACCCCATGCTTCATGCCGTCATTTTACCCATAAAATTTTAAGTTCACTAGGTGTAATTCAAGATTATTTTCTTTAAATCAACTCTGCACTGCACTATATATTGTCAATATGTAAAATAAATTTCAGAATGACCAATAATTTTACTGTAAACACTTATAAATAGTTTATGTTCAAGAGAGTCCCAAGCAAGATGTTACCTCTACTGACCAGAGATACAAACTGACTCCTGTTTGGTGAGTTGAGTGGCTGTTTGGCGCACTAAAAACTAGTTTCCTGTACTTCAATTATGTTAAATAATTGTTAAAATGACTAAAAATTTTAATAGAAAACTTGGAAAATTATTGAATAGTACAACCTTCTTGATATTTACTCAAATGGGAACGAATTTAAGCCGTAGAACCGATTACTGTATTGGCGGACTAATATTCCAGCTGGTGAGCAAGCGAAAACATGTTGAGAAGAATTCGTAAGGAATTCGTTAACCAAATTTTTTTCGTTAACCGAATTGAATATTCTTATGAAAGATAATTTGTTAACCGAGGCGTTCGTTAACCTAGGAACCACTGTACAGTGACCCCTCGTTTAACGAACGCCTCGGTTAACGAAATTTCGGTTAACGAACTGCCTTCCATAAGGATCTTCAATTCGGCTAACGAACAAAAATTCGGTTAACGAATTTCTTATGAACCGACCTCAACATGTTTTCGCTTGCACTGGCCGGGCAACCAGCTTTAGTATCAGTCCGCCAATACATTAATCGGTTCTAGGGCTTAAATTCCGAACTATTTTAGTAAATATCAAGAAGTTTATACTATTCAATAATTTTAAAAGTTTACTATTCAATTTTTTAGTCATTTTAACAATTATTGAACATAATTGAAGGTAAAGTGACTAGTTTAAAGCGCAGCATCCAGCCTCTTAACACAGCAAACAGGCGTTAGTCTCCCTGTTTTCACTGGAGGTAACATCTTGCTTGAGACTCTCTTCAACTAAATGCTTTTTTCTGTGTTTCCAAGCAAATTATTGGTCATTTTGAAATATATTTTACATATTGACAATATATAATGCAGTACAGTGTTGATTTAAAGAAAATAATCTTGAAATACACCAAGAGAACTAAAATTTTATGGGTGAAATGGTGCCATGGGGTGACTTCTCTTCCACCCCAATGCCTTCTCTTCTTCCTTCTCCTCCACCCCCATTGTAATTCCCATCATCATCATCATCATCCAGGAGCCTTCTACATACACACCTCAAAGTAAGTGAACTTTTCTACCATTTTTGTTGAATTTAGGAAATTTTCGGTGAGCTGGAACCAATTACCCAAAAACCCATTGAAACAATGGTTTCGGTTAACGAACTTTTCGGTTAACGAACGACCTTCTGGAACGGATTGAGTTCGTTAACCGAGGGGTCACTGTATAGTGATTTAAGGGCGATTTAGGGGAATTTTAGGAGTGTTTCTGACTATGCATTTTTTACTTTACTTTTTATGTACTTTTCTGTGATGAACCAATTACCCAATATGCCATTGAAATAATGGATTCGGTTAACGAACGACTGTGGAACGAATTGTGTTCGTTAACCGAGGGACCACTGTATATATGCACTGAAGTACTATAATTCCAGTATTTTTTGCCTGCTCATTTATTGATACTTTAAATATTTTAGTTATACATTATATCATTTACTGATGGATGAGCAAGGTTATTGTTTTATCTAATTTCATTTTATTGTTTGGCATTTATGGATAATCTTTTTAATTTACCTCGTTCAGACATTCGGAATTAGCCGAGGGCTAGCTACTGGCATTGGTGTTGTTACCGACCCACAGGTTGATTTGCAAGGAACACAGGTGCATTTTCAGTGAGACACTGCTGTTTATGGTAGATAAAAATTTATTAATCAATCATTTGACGAGTTAAACTGTAGAACCCTTAGGTCTGGTAATAAGTATTGTTAACGCTCATAGGAGCGTTATTGGTTTGTTGCTGGAGAAATAAACCCTCAACGTTGACGCGTACCATATAATTCGGTCAAAACCTGTTAAAGAACATTTCTCGTATAACAAATGCTGTTATCTCAGGACACATAGTATGAATAATACAATCAATATACAGTACATAGCCTGTTAACATCTTAAATATAACTCACATGTTATAACTATTGATACAGGAGACAATTGGTATAATATGATGAAATTACAGTACACAAATATACTTATTAAAGTTATTTAGAGTTTCTTAGCAGATTCTAATACTTCACGATCACTCACGTTTTAGGGTCTAGTGGTCTGAACCAACGTGTTGTCTGTCCTGTAGAAATCAGTAGACTACCCTCGAGGGCAATCTCAGCCCGGAGGCGAGGGCCATATGTTTTCGTATTGAAACACCTCAGCAGATTGGTCAGCAAATTCGTTGTCAACACTAATCTCTTATCTCACCCCCTCTCTCTCTCTCGCCTAGTTTATCTTATTATGGTTATCCCTCTCTTTCTCTCTCTCTTCTAGCTTATCTTACTGTGGCGGTAACAAGTACGACTCAGCACCTTACTGCGGGCAAGTTCCCTCTCATCCTACAGACACACACAACGTCTCAATAGCTAATTTTGGTGGTTGGACCTGGTTGGACACTGATGGCAAAATGTCACAAAATGTCACTAGACACTTTTGCAAAATTAATGGAATTTATTAGTTTACTATTGACGATCTGTGACCCTGCGTGTAATCATGCAAAGACGAATGATTGTACCCACACTGCTTTAATTCTTGATTATGCAAGTAAGATCACAATTAAGATGCCCCGTAGTCACCTAGCGAGGACGGTAACACCTGTTGCCCCGATGCAACAACGAGTTCCTAAGAACTCTGCCACAAAAGTCAAGCAACCTTTATTGTGTACACTTTGCAAGAAAAAAGATCATACAATTGACTTTTGTTACCAGCTCCAGTGAGGTGGTGTCAAACCCCAAAACAAAACAACCCTTCCCACCAATCCACGACAGCGACAAGTATGACCCAAGACTTATTCAGCAGCTGCTCAGACCGAGTCTGATTCAGAACAGAAAGCTGATATGTGGTGTGGGTATCATCAGTCTGCCTCCCATGCCTCAGAAGAATGTCAGGTTCTCCAAAGATGTCGGGATATGGGATATGAGTTACCCCAGGTAACACAACAGCGGACATTGCGTTGTTACGACCTTGGCCTCTTAGGTTGTAACAATTCATCACCTCATTACTATGGAGTATATTGAAATTCATGAAGTAGATATCATTACAAAATTTATATTAACAAACAAACAATAAAATAAATATAACAGTTATGTACAAAAATAAACAAATACAAACTAAATCTGATCAAATAAGTGACTCAACCAAGTCACAAAATAATGAACATAAAAGTAAAGACTAAACACTTATTTAAATTGGCAACTACCATGACCAACGTGGTTATCCACCACACGTACCTCATAAATAAGTAAGTTATTTTCTGTAGATTTAAAAAATATGACTAACAACAATCTCCCATATAATACTTGGTGTTCCAAAAGTCGAGCATGGTTCACATGTTATACCACTAGAAATATACTGTACAATAGGAAAGGAGATACTTAACTTATATGACTGCCAGCCCAATACTGCCATCACCCGGCTCTTGGGAGGTAAAACTAAGCGAGCAGAGGCGGGCGGAAATGACGTCACAAACAAAAGACGTTCACGTTGCGAATCCGCAACCAACCATTGAACTCTCACTCGTAACAGCGTCGTTGCTATCACAAGAATTCGGGGGGGAGACCAGCGTCTTTCCCAGAACGACATAGGTTATGTACACCAGTACGAACGCAAAACAACACTTCTGTTGCAGCTTCGTTAATAGCGGCGCTGAACAAAGCAGAAGTGTTATCTGTTCCAGCGAGGGTTGGGGCAGTCAAGCTTGCCTTAGACATTGATACAGGTGTGTGTGTAAATGTAATCTCATCCTATCAAGAGCTACAACGAAGGTCCCCTCACCAAGAATTTTTTAATTCGACCGACTGACACCGATCTCTCAGGTGTTTCCGGTACCTAGCTGGATATTACAGGAATGGTAACATTACCATTACATTTTTCTAGAAGTGGTAAATCATTTTCTGCAGATTTCTATATATTCCAAGACTTTAATTTGCCAGCTGATGGATTAATAGGTTTTCCAACTCTTAAGACATAACATGATAGATGTTCAGCCAAGCAGACATACTGTCACGGTTAATGGTGTTTCCTACAGTGCCATGCACAAGTCTGTACCACTGCTCTCTGCAAGGGTGAATGTTTTGTCCACTCCCCCTAACACGAGGAAGATGGATCCCGAGTCAAAGCGAGTCCCAGACCCCACAGTCTCATTCACCCAGCGTGATTATAGTAGCAAAAGTTGGACGAATGTGCCTGCAATTTTAACAGATACAGTCCACGCTCAACTTACGCATTTTTTTCTTATGCGGTTTCAACTATATGCGGATTACCCTGAGGGTTAGGTTACAATTTCCAATTTCAAGCCCAAAATTTTCAAAATGGGTCGTAAGCGCGCCAAATGCTCCATCCCCGCTTGATATACGTAACTTTTTTCATTTATTTTGACTCATTTACATGCACACACTATCCTAAATACATATTGTGAAAAAAGTAAAAGAAATAATTGTTCTAAGGGCTAAGCTGTACTGTACATGTACTCAAATGTACTAAATAATAACTAACATTTTTATGTTTAGTTTAAACTATACTATAGCATGTTTATATTCAAATTAATCACTATCTTACAAGAATTCCACCATGTAAGTTATATTCTCCCAAGTCATTTCAGTGACATATGACTGATAACTACGCACTGGGTAATCTTCCCGCTGGCTGGTCAATACCTCGCCTCCTCCCCCCTGCCTGGCTGTCAACCTAACCTCCTCCCTCCTGCCTGGCTGTCAACACCTCAGCTCCCCCTTCCCAGCGGCGAAGGTAGTTTTAGGCTTAAAGTTTTTATCTTATAAGATGCCACAGACTAAAGTTAGGAGAATAAAATTTGCATTGCTGGAATCCTTGCAAGATAGCAAATAATTTGAATGTAGACATTACACACCTCAAATAAGGGATAAGGGATTGTGAACCTTTACTACAGTACAGAAGTGATTTATGAGTTCTAGTATATATGTATGTATATACAGTGGTCCCTCAGTTAACGAACACAATTCGTTCCACAGAGTCGTTTGTGAACAGAAAATTTCATTAACCGAATCCATTATTTTAATGGGATATTGGGTAATTGGTTCCAGCTCACAGAAGAGTACATACATAGTAAAGCCAAAAGACGCTTAGTCAGAAACACTCCTAAAATTCCCCTAAATCGTCCTTAAATCACTATATATATATGGACATATACACTAGAACTCTTAAATCACTACTGTAATGTGATACAGGTGATTAATTTTTATCTTGCAAAATACATGACGTTTATATTCAAATTACTCGCTGTCTTGCAAGGATTCCAGCAATGCAAATTATATTCTCCTAACTTTAGTCTGAGATATTGCATAAGATAAAAACTTAAAGCCTACTGTATAACCACCAAACCCTGGCTGGGAGTTGGGGGGGGGTGGAGAAGGGGAGATGACAGTGACATGTTTGACAGTTGGCGCTGAAGGTCTAGTGAAGTATTTATTTGTTTATGTATGTCCTTTAGATTGAGCTTTTGTTTTTTGCTTATAAAATGTCACAGAAGTGATCGGGGAGAATATAATTTACATTGCTGGAATTCTTATAAGATAGTGATTAATTTGAATGTAAACATGCTATAGTTTGCACTAGACAAAAATTTTAGTAATCATTTTGTACATTATTTTGATTTTTTTTTTTTTTTTTTTAAGGGGATTAGCCCACCCGGGCACAGGTCACTGACCCACATCGGGGCCTGGGGGCGAAAATGTAATAATAATGATAATACAGTAATTCATAGTAAATAAAATGTTAATAAAAAGTAAAATAAAATAATGATAACAATAATAATAATAACAACACTGTAATAATAAAGAAATACAAAAAAATCAAGTGAGAAACGCTATATGTATATTGTGTTGTCTAAGTAAGAGAAACAATTGAGACCCTGCAATTGTGTGTAAATGAGGCAGAAAGACAGATCAGCAACCTGGGACTTGGTCACAATTTTTGTGATGCCATATGGCAGCAGGATCTACCATTAGACAACACATTATGCTTCCAATATCTTCCCAGGCGGTAGTACCTCCCTGTTTGGTAGCTGCCTACTACCTAGTTGAAAAACTTTATGTAGACAGAGCTTGGATGGCTAAACTTTAGAATGACCAATAATTTTAATATAAAAAATGCCAAAATATTCAAGAACACAACCTTCTTGATATTTACTCCACAGGAAACGAATGTAAACATAGAACAGATTACTGTATTGGCGAACTAGCCGCTCAGCTGATCAGCTGATGCTCAAATGTGTTTGTCGTAAGGACTTCGTTAATCGAAGTTTTGTTCGTTAACCAAATTGAAGATCCTTATGGAAGCTAATTCGTTAACCGAAATTTCATTAATCGAACCGTTCGTTAACCGAGGGACCACTGAATAGTGATTTAAGGCCAATTAGGGGATTTTTTAGGAGTGTTTCTGACTTTATGCATTTTTTACTTTACGCGAGGTCCCAGGAACTTAACCCTCACGTAAGTTGCGAGTCTACTATACTCTCCATTTTCAGAATGAGTAAATCACCAGAGCCACTGTTCGCTTACCTGACATTTGTACGGGAACTGACGTAGTCTGTCTTACAGAAACGTGCAGAGTAAAAGGTCTATCATGTGAATCTACATTGAGTACGATTTGTCCTGGTGTTTTATCAGATGTTGTTCTCAACAGAACAGGAGCTCCCAGAATATTGAAAGAAGGATGTTGTTTGTGTGATTTTCTGGTTTATCATAATAATGTTGCTCAACAGCCCATGCAATTCCCAATTGGTAGTGTTACACATTCAATTACACTAACCAGACAGAAGAGGATAAATCAAAGAACACCACATGTTAAAATGATTGATCATCCTCAAGGCAAAACTAGGCTCCTCGAGTTGTTTGCCGACTACAGAAAGATTGTAGCATTACCTGGTGATTCTTTAGGTCAGACAAATTTAACTTCACATCACATATCTTTAAAACCGGACACAAACCCGATTTATATACCAGCTTACAGACTACCACATGGCCAGCACGCTGTAGTACAAGACATAGTTCAAGATGTGCTAGAAGTTTTTAGTCCATAAGAAGGATGGAGGTTGGCACCCAGTCCCTAAGAAGGATGGAGGTTGTCGCCCAGTTATTGATTTTAGATGCGTCAACAAAAATACTATCCTGGATAGGTATCCAATGCCTGTCCTGAGTGATAGTTTGCAATCTATAGACAAGGATAATGCTGTATTTAGCAACCTCAATCTGATTAACGGATATTGGCAAATCTCTTTTGACGAGAAAACTTGAGAGATTGCTGCTTTTAGCATTCCTTTGGGCCATTTTGAATTATTACGTGTGCCTTTCAGCCTTTGAAATGTGCCACTGACTTTTCAGAGGATGATCAGCACTTTGTTTGCTGGTTTAATAGGCACCACAGTATGTGCCTACTTAGATCACCTCATCATAGTCAGTAAGGATGTTGACAGTCATATGACCAAACTTCGTGAAGTTTTCCAAAAACTTTCTACAGCAGGACTCAAAAGTCAAACTTTCGAAATGTGAATTCTTAAAATCAAGAATACAATTGTTTGGTCATGTAGTTGACGGTGACGGCATTCATACAGTTGATGATAAAGTTAAGGCTGTTGCTCAGTTCCCACGTCCTACAACAGGTGATAAGATGCGTAGATTTCTTGGTTTATCTGGATATTATCATTCCTTTATTAAAGGCTATGCAACGTTAGATTCACCCTTGACTTAGGAAGGATGCAGCTTTTTATATGGAATGCTGAACAAGAGGATAGTTTTATTGCATTGAAGACAGCACCTACCAATGCCCCAGTTTTAGCATTTCCTGATTACTCTACCATTTACTCTGTGTACTCACGCCTCAGGACGGAATTGGCACTGTATTTATGCAGTTGGACACATGAGGAAAATTTTGAGGACTGTAATTGCTTTTGCAAGTTGTAAACTTAACAATGCCGAAACACGTTATTCAGTAATGCACCTAGAAACGTTAGCTGTTGTTTGAGCACTGACGAAGTTTAAAGACTTAATTTTTGGTTATAAAATAACCGTCCATACGGATCACGTGGCAGTGACAGAGTTGTTCCACGGCTACAAAAGTATTCCCCTTGCAATGCTATACACAAACGCCAGTGTTTCTTCCACCCCTTGAAACATTTCTGGAACTTACTTTCTGGAATAGCTTATATAGTTGCTGTCTACTACCCTGAATGTCATCCACATCTTGAAAATGCATCCCTTTGATGTGTCTCTTCAGCAGGGCCAGGGCAGGTGAATAAGGAGGGTGTTCCAGTATGGCAATTTGTTTCTCGGCCAAAAACTCCCACACAATCAACTCTGTGTGCACTGGGGCATTGTCATGATGCAAGATCTACTTGTTTCCAGTGAAAAGTTCTGGTTGTTTTCATCTAACCTTTTCTCCGAGTCTTTTAAACATTGAGATAGTAAAACTTGTTCACACTCTTCCCTGGGGAACAAATTCTTTGTGAGTTTCCCTCAGTCCTGCTCGTTGTTGGTCGTTCTTCTGTCATTGTCTGTCACGTCTTCTCTTCCCTCAGAAAATTGCTTAATCCACTTCAAGCTGTCAAAAGTAGAACTAGCATGAATAAGTCAATGTTGTTCAGCGGAATCTGATGATCAGTCTGCAAGGTAAAAATGCACAGAAATCCTCCTATGCTCAGGGTACCAGGTTTGTGCCATGATAAGGATAATTGATACTAATGATTTGTGTTGTTCATTGAAATGTAGTTTTATTGTACTACAGTCGGCCCTTAACAGAGATACCCGTGAATGTTAAAAATCCGTGTACTTTTGCTGCTCCCCCTCCCCCTCCCCCTCCCCCCAAAAAAACCTGGCCCCCCATGTCCTTATTTACGTATATATCTGTGTGTAGTTAAAATCCGTGTACTTTTGCTGCCCCCCCACCCATGGCCTCCCCATGTCCTTATTTACCGTATATACCTGTGTGTAGTTCGAGTTTTTAAGACCAAATTATTTGGCAAAAAATTGGGGGTCGACCTCTAAACGGGTAATAGTTTCGTTAGGTTGAAAAATATTTACCAGTAACTACCAATAAACATTGGAAACGACGCACCAACGCACCACCAGCTGTGAGGGTCGGTACAGTTGCCAGGGCAGATCTCTTGCGTCATCATAGCAAGCCCAAAGTAGCCAAATGCATGGTATGGTATGCACAGGACGATGTAAAACCTAAAGTATTCATTTTTTAAAGTTTATTTATAGATATTGTACATATATTTTTGTTCATTACAATTGAAACATCAATCTTTGTTAATTAAATTTGAAACAAAAGAAAACTACGATACCGTATTTTCATTAAAATATTACATCACAAGTATATTTTACCTTAACTGTGACTGAATGAATATATTCTCAGAAATAAATATGGAAATGTTATATTTTGGCTGAAATGACGTACATATTTCAGTGGAAAGTGGGATAAAATCATGACGAAAACAATGACTTTCGCTTTCTTTCGTTGTTCAAAAGATTTTACCGTAATCGCTTTTCGGGTGGTTTTCAGTTAAAAAACTGTTGTACTGTACTGTACTGTATTACAATAAAATTCTATCCTATCATTAGCCTCATAATCCCACAACCGAAAATCATTCAAAAAGCGATTACGGTAACATCTTTTGAACGAAAGAAAGCGAAAGTCATTGCTTTCGTCACAATTTTATCCCACTTTCCACTGTAATACGTACGTCATTTCAGCAAATATAATACATTTCCATATTCTCTGAAATAAATAGTAGCTTTGTTAAAACGTAATGTACAGTATTTAATATAAAAATGCAAAAAGAGCTATAAAAACAATTAATACTGTACACCTGTAATGTACTGGCTGGCATCTCCACTCGTCACCGTCTCTGCTCCCGCCTCCAGCGTCACCACTCCTACCTGCTCTATCCCTCCGCCTCTACATCGTCACTACTGCCGACAACAAACACAAATGTTTTGTGAATAACTGCACCACCACTTCCTATGTACAGTACTGAACTGTACTGTGCTGTGCTGTGCATTTTTACAAACAATGAACGTAGCAAGAAAAGCTATAAAAAAAGAGAGAAAAATTTCACTTTACTGTAGCGTACCTATCCTCAGCGACAGGACGGGGTTCATCGGGGTCATCGTCACTCAATTCCATAACGGGTGGTGAAGTGGGGGCGACGGTGGATTCAGCTGCTTCCTCACTGCCGCCAGTGATTGATGGTGTTAAATCTCTCCTTCGGCGATCAAAGAACATGGTGATGGGGAGTTGTCGTCTCTTTCTTTTCATTTCTTCCATGATGTTTTTGTATGGAGCAAAAAGTCATCCATCCCTCGCATGAATTTCAGGGCACGCACCATGGAGGGGTCCATACTATAGGCCATGTTTTTCAGTGCCTCAATATTCCTGGTCATCTCCCCCAATTTCTCCAACGTTATTTCTTGTTGCTCTTCCTCGTCCTCTTTCCCTTGCGCTTCCTCTTCCTTGCCTGAGTCTACTAACTCCTGTAGATCCTCCTCGGTCAGCTCAGTGTCGTGCTCTTCAATTAGCTCCCTAATCTCGTCCTCTGCCATGTCCTGGAAGCCTTCAGCAGCCACTTTCCTTGACAATGCCAGGGTCTTTCTTACCGCCTCTGCGATGGCTTCGTCAGGAGAAAATCCAGTGAAATCTTTCACACATTCAGGCCACAGTGATTTCCAGCAGGCATTCACTGTCTCAGGCTTCACATCCTTGAACGATTCAGCCACCACAGATACGCAGTTGGCAATGTTGAAGCTCTTCCAGTACTGAATCACACGTTTACTATAGTTAGCCTTGAACGTCTTGATAACTCCCGGGTCCATTGGCTGGATAAGTGCAGTGGTGTTGGGTGGAAGAAACAACACCTGTACCTTTTCATGCAACACCTCCACTGACTGTGGATGAACGGGAGCATTGTCGAGGATTAGCAGGATCTTGAACTCAAATTCTTTCTGGTGCATGTAACGTTCAACCTCTGGCAGGAAACAATGGTGGAACCAGTTAAGAAACAGTTCACTCGTTGTCCAGGCCTTCATATTGTGCATCCAGAAAACAGGCAGCATGCTCATGTCGCGGCGTTGGAATACACGAGGTTTCTTAGACTTGTATATGAAGCCTGGGCGAATGAGGTGACCCGCAGCATTGCCACAAAATAGCACGGTGCACCTGTCCTTGGCTGCCTTGAATCCTGGTGCACGGCGTTCTTCTTGGGCGATGAAAGTGCGCTGTGGCATCTTTTTCCAGAACAAACCTGTTAGAAAAGAAAATAGTACACCCTGTATTATTATACATATACGGTATCAAAATCGGTATAAAAATATAAAAATATTACAGCACATTGTTTGGTAAATCACTACGGAATAAAAATATAAAAGTTACTGTATAAAAATCAGATGCATTTATCCCGTTTTCTCTTACAACACAATACAGTACGTACAGTACAACAGGTATTTGAGCATTTTTAAGGTTAAACGTACAGTAGTAATTTATTGTCTTACCTGTTTCATCCATATTCCAAACTTGTTCTGGCTTGTATCCCTGCTCCTCGAGTATTGCTTTCATCTCTGCTGGGAAAACTTTCGCGGCCATGGTGTCTGCTGATGCACCCTCCCCAGTCATCTTCACATTATTCAGGCCGAATCGACGCTTGAAATTGTCAAACCACCCCTTGCTGGCTTGGAAAGGTGTCGGAGGTGTCTCAGGTGTGGGGGTAGCAGCACTGGTACTGGGTACGGGTTCCTCACTTGCAGGCGTGAATCATGTGTGTAGAGACTTAGCTTTCTCCCGGATAAGGATAGAGTCCACTGCTACACCTTTCCGGTGCTGGTCCTCTATCCACAGAAACAAGGCATTCTCCATCTTCACCATTGCCTTCTCCCTCACTTGGCTGACATGCGTAGCACTGCGTGGAGCACTGGCACTTACAGCATCACAGATATCTCTCTCCCTTTTCTTGATGGTACGTACCGTGCTTTCATTCACGTTGTACAGTCGCCCCACAGCAGCGAACGACATTCCCTCCCTTAACTTATTCAACAACTCCACCTTCTCCTGCAGAGTCATCACTCTCTTCTGGCACTTAGGGGTGGCTCCAGTTGGTGTCTTTGATGCTCTTTTAGGGGCCATGGTAAATGTGGGTAGCAAGGGTAGCAACTACAATTCTGATGTTAACACAAGCGTGGTTACAGCGAGACTGACTGACTGAGTGACGGAGCGCGGAGTGGCGGGGTGGGGTGACGACGCGCTATGCGTGTGTGCGTGTAGGGTTGCGGGAGCGGGCGGTGTCCCGTGTTCGGTGCCGCGGTCGAGTTGAATGTCTTTCGATTTGAATGTACTTCAATTACTTGAATGTACAGAATATTCCTCTGGAGGGGCAATCCGCATATTTGCAAATCCGTGTATGCTAAACCTGCGTATGTTAAGGGCCAACTGTATAGTATATAATAATGGTTGAAAATAAAATAATAGTTTTACTTAATCACACACGGATGCTATGGATGAGTGTAAACAGAGCAAACCAGTGTCAATGAGGGTCACTCAGCCTCCTGGCGCGGGACCAGCCTATACAAAGATGGGCGACGCGGGGGAGAATTGGTTTCAGGGAGCGCGCGGCATGCTGCCTCCACCTTTTATACCTCCGTGTTTTTTTTTGAGCTTGCCAAGCATGTTGTAGGATTTGAAGAAGTTGATGAAGAGTTTGTTCAGGAGTCAGGTGACATGCCAAGACACTTACACAACACACACATGAATAAATCTGGGCATATGGAGACACATTATACACTAGTGATGTCACGAAGCTTCCAACTGCAACCACAACTACTGAGCAACCCATAAATTATCACACCCTGTATTCAAATGAACTAAGTTCATTAAAATTACTATGTCTGGTGCAAACTAAGGGATGTTTATACTCAAATTAATCTTACAAGAATTCCAGCCATGCAAGTTGTATTTTCCTAAGTCAAGTCAGTGGCATTTTATAAGCAAAAAAATTCAACCTACTGCCTTTCATAATCCTTGAGTAAGTGTTAATTTCCCTTCCTGGATGTTGACACCCCACCTTCCACCCTCCTCCCAGGCAGCAGCAGTCGGGGAGCAAGGCATTGATAACGATTAATGGGATGAATTTTTTTTTTAGACTTAGAGTTTTCTCTTATAAAATGTTAGACTTGATTTAAGAGAATATTACTGGCATTGCTGGAGTCCTTGAAAGATAGTGATTAATTTAAGTATAATCACCTCATAATTTGCCCCAGACATAATAATTTTAGTCCTTTAGCAAAGTACATTTAGTACAAAATGAGTACAGTAATATGCTGCTCAAAATTATGGCTTTATCACAGGGAAAACTGGTCAGGATATTGTGGTATCGAATGTTATGGAGTATTTCAAATAAATTCTTCTACCAGTACCCTTCACATCCTGTACAGTAAAATACTTATTTTTTACCTTCTAATTCAGCTTGTCATTTAAGGATATCATATTGGAAACATCTCATAGAGGATCATTATGGTATCAAATTCGTCTTTTTAACACAAATAAAGTAAATATTATAACGTTGTGAATTAAGAAGAAAGAGGGAGAAAGGTTAATTGGGGGGTAAAAGTGACCGCGCCAACCCCCCCCTCCCCCAATGGGTCACCTCACTGTTTGTCTACTGTACTGACTCATTCATGATACAATATTGTAATTTGTTTTTAATTAATTAGTAGAGATACGTTTCTGTAATAATCTGTGCTTTTTAACATCTACACCCTTCATATACAATACAGTACAGTATAGTACTATGTACATTATATACTGTACTTCATAGGTAAAAAATGCCTTTCAAGGCATCTTCAGGTCATAAGACCCACTAATCCCCCACCCAACAATGGGTGACCTGATGTTGCATCAGGTCAGTTTAGTAACGTGACCCAATAATCTCCAACCCAACCTTCATCACTAGTGTGAAGACATGATTAGTTATGTGTTACAGTCAATTGAGTGAAGTGTCTGTCTATTCCTGGCTAAAGATGCCAGGATCTGTTGGAGTACAATACAGTGGTCCCTCGGTTAACGAACACAATTCGTTCCAGAAGGTCGTTCGTTAACCGAAAATTTCGTTAACGGAAACCATTGTTTCAATGAGATTTTGGGTAATTGGTTCCAGCTCACCGAAAATTACATACAAAGTAAAAATAAATGCAGTAAAGTACACTTACTTTGAGGTGTGTATGTAGAAGGCTACTGGTTGATGGTGATGATGGGAATTGGAAGTGGGGGTGGAGGAGAAGGGAGAAGAGAAGGAAGTGGGGGTGGAAGAGAAATCACCCCATGCTTCATGCCGTCATTTCACCCATAAAATTTTAAGTTTACTGGGTGTAATTCAAGATTATTTTCTTTAAATCAACAATGCACTATATATTGTCAATATGTAAAATAAATTTCAGAATGACCAATAATTTTACTGTAAAAATGTAAAAATAGTTTATGTTCAAGAGAGCCACAAGCAAGATGTTACCTCCACTGAACAGAGATACAAACTGATGCCTTTGTGGGTGAGTCAAGTGGCTGTTGTACAGACCAAAAACTAGTTTCCTATACTCCAATTATGTCAAATAAGTGTTAAAATGGCTAAAAAATTTAATATAAAACTTGGAAAATTATTGAATAGCACAACCTTCTTGATATTTACTCAAATGGGAACGAATTTAAGCCTTGGAACCGATTACTGTATTGGCGGACTAATATTCCAGCTGGTGAGCAAGCGGAAACATGTTGACATGTTTTCGTAAAAATTTCGTGAACCGAATTGAAGATTCTTATGGAAGGTAATTCGTTAACCGAAATTTCGTAAATCGAGGCGTTTGTTAACCGAGGGATCACTGTACAGTGGTCCCTCGGTTAATGAGCACAATTCGTTCCAGAAGGTTGCTCGTTAACCGAAAACTCGTTAACCGAAACCATTGTTTCAATGGGTTTTTGGATAATTGGTTCCAGCTCACCGAAAATTGCCTAAAATCAACAAAACGGTAGTAAAGTACACTTACTTTGAGGTGTGTATGTAGAAGGCTCCTGGATGATGATGATGATGATGATGATGATAGGAATTAGAATTGGGTTGGAGGGGAAGGGAGAAGAGAAGGCATTGGGGTGGAAGAGAAGTCACCCCATGGTGCCATTTAACCCATAAAATTTTAGTTCTCTTGGTGTAATTCAGGATTATTTTCTTTAAATCAACGCTGCACTGCATTATATATTGTCAATATGTAAAATAAATTTCAAATTTACCAATAATTTGCTTGGAAACACAGAAAAATAGCATTTAGTTGAAGAGAGTCTCAAGCAAGATGTTACCTCCACTGAAAAGACACAGTCTGACACCTGTTTGGTGTGTTGACAGGCTGTTTCGCACTCATAAAACTGGTGTCCTGTACTTCAGTTATGTTCAATAATTGTTAAAATGACTAAAAAACTTAATAATAAACTTTTAAAATTATTGAATTGTATAAACTTCTTGATATTTACTAAAATGGTAAGGAATTAAAGCCCTAGAACCGATTACTGTATTGGCGGACTAATACTACAGCTGGTGGACCGCCAAATGCAAGCGAAAACATGTGGAGGGTCGCTCATTAAAAACTCGTTAATCGAGGGATTGCTTGTTAACCGAAGTTAAGAATCTTATGGAAGGTAAATCGTTAACCGAGGCGCTCGTTAACCGCGGGATCACTGTATATACAGTACACAAGAACACTTGCCAACAGTGTGTAACAGAGACGTGACGATCACCCAAGCGAATAATGAGCCAATCAGTGGTGAAGAGGATAAAAGTAACAGTTCTATTCAGGAGGGAGATAGGAAGGAGCTGGTTCACAAATAGGGTGGTAAACGAGTGGAACAAGCTTAGGAACTTTGTATAAGTGCTGGAATGCTGGAAAATTTTAAAAGGAGGCTAGATAGATTCATGAATGATAGAGAGTGGTAGTAATTCTCAACAGGAGATGCCATGCACAGGCCAACTGGCCTATTGCAGACTCCTTATTTTCTTTTGTTCTTATGTTCTGAGAAGAACAGGTTCACTTATCTGTGAACTGTGAACTCTCGACAGGAGCTGCCATGCACAGGGCAACTGGCCTATTGCAGACGCCTTATTTTCTTATGTTCTTATATAGAGCCTTTGTTTTTTATTAAATATATTTATTTAACCAAACTTTTAGTTAAAGTATTCAGGATTATTTTAATAAAAAAATGGTGTGTAATGAAATTGAACTAATTTTACTGACTCCTGTATCAACATTTCTTACATTTTTTTTTTTTTTTTTAATGAAAGAATGGAATTCCCATCACTATACAGTGATCCCTTGGTTAATGAGCGCCTCGGTTAACGAGTTACCTCCCATAAGATTCTTAACTTCGGTTTACGAGCAATCCCTCGGTTAACGAGTTTCTTACGAGCCAACCTCAACAAGTTTTGGCTTGCACTTGGCGGTCAACCAGCTGTAGTATTAGTCCGCCAATACAGCAATCGGTTCTAGGGCTTAAATTCCTTAATATTTTAGTAAATATCAAGAAGTTTATACTGTTCAATAATTTTAAAAGTTTAATATTAAATTTTTTAGTCATTTTAACAATTATTGAACATAATTCAAGGTAAAGGGACTAGTTTAATGCGCGGCATCCAGCCTCTTAACAAAGTAAACAAGCGTTAGTCTCTCTGTTTTCAGTGGAGGTAACATCTTGCTTGAGACTCTCCAACTAAATGCTTTTTTTCTGTGTTTCCAAGCAAATTATTGGTCATTTTGAATTTTATTTTACATATTGACAATATATAGCACAGTGCAGTGTTATTTTAAAGAAAATTTTCTTTATTTACAGCAAGTTTAACTTTAAAAAACACGTGTTGACATTGTTTAAATCCAGCATGGGGCCTAAGAGATCAAGAAAAGCGATTTCAATCCAAACCAAGCAGGAAATTATAAAAAAAACATGAACAAGGCATTAGAACAAATGCGCTATGCAAAGAATTTGGCATGTCGACATCAACTGTGTAGACAATTCTTGCACAGAAAGACAAATTTAAAGAAGTGAACGTGAGAGACAAATCTATCAGAGTGTTTAAAAGTAGATCCCTAATTGCAGAAACTGAGAGGTTACTTCTCATCTGGATTAGGGAAAAACAGATGAAAGGTGATTCAGTTTCTACTGAATTCATTTGTGAAAGAGCCAGGGAGATTTACGAACATTTAAAGACAGATCAACCTGGTTCTTCAGGCACAGAATTTGAAGATTTTCGGGCCAGCAAAGGCTGTTTCGAAAAATTTAAGAAAAGAAGTGACATTTTCAGTGTTGTTAGGCATGGTGAAGCTGCTAGTGCTGATAAGGAAGGGGCAGCAAAGTTTTTAGTGGAATTTAAAGAACTGATGGAAGAAGAAAATTATCTTCCACAGCAAGTGTTCAATGTGGACGAAACTGGGCTGTTTTGGAAAAAGATGCCCAGAAGAACATTCATCACCAGAGATGAAGCCTCTTTACCTGGGCATAAACCCATGAAAGACCGTCTCACTCTATTGCTTGGTGCCAATGCTTCAGGGGATTTCCGACTGAAGCCTATGCTTGTCTACCACTCTGAAAACCCCAGGGTGTTCAAGCAACAGAAAGTGGTAAGAACAAAGCTTGGAGTTTATTGGAAGTCGAACCGTAAGGCATGGGTGACAGGACAGCTCTTTAATGAAGGGCTGTTGATGTGTTTTGCCCTTCTGTCAAGAGCTACCTAACCACCAATAAACTCCCTTTAAAGGCTCTTCTCCTCATGCGTAATGCTCCTTGTCATGACCCTGAACTTATCAGAAATTTGGAGTATCAATTTGACTTTGGGAAAGTGTTGTTTTTGCCTCCCAACACTACATCAATCATACAGCCAATGGACCAGAATGTGATCAGCAACTTCAAGAAGTTGTACATGAAGAAAATGTTTAGGAGGTGTCATCAGGCAACTTCCAATGATCCTGAACTAACACTGAAACAGTTCTGGAAGACACAATTCAACATCCTGGAGGCTGTAAAATTGATTGTGTCATCATGGCAAGAAGTCTCCACTAGATCCCTCAATTCTTCATGGAAATCACTGTGGCCATCAGTAGTCCATGATTTTGAGGGATTTGAGGATGACAGAGTTGGACCAGGAGATTGTGTCCATTGGTCAGTCATTGGGCCTTGAAGTGGAAGAAGATGATGTCGAAGAGCTTGTGATGTCTCATGAGGAGGAACTTACTCCTGATGACTTGAAGCAACTGGATGAGATGTTACAGGTAGAGGCTGACAGTGGTGAGGAGGAAATTGAAAGTGATGACCATATGTCAACTAAAGAGTTGAAAGATGTGATTTACCACTGGGAGAAGTTCAGGGAACTGGCTTCAAAGCACCCATATGTGGAAAAAACTGAACTAACTTTGTGTCATGTTGAGGAGTCAATGGTCTCCTTCTTTAAACATAAGTTAATGGTCAGGAGGAGAGATCCCCCACAGACCACAATTGACACTTTCTTCAGTAAAAGGCAGAGGGAACAAGATACTATCCCTCTGCCTTCCACTTCAAGAAGGAGAGAGGATGATGTTAGCCCTCAGCCTTCCACTTCAAGAAGGAGAGAGGATGTTCATGGTGGAGAATCTGTCAGTACAGAGGTTCCTGACATTTTCATGGACGGTGACTCACCTTCCGAGAAGCAGTAAAATGCTTCTCCTCCACCTCCACTTCCTTCTCTTCTCTTCTCTTCTCTCTTCTCCTCCTCCACCTCCCACTTCAAATTCACATCAGCATCATCATCCAGGAGCCTTCTACATACACACCTCAAGGTAAGTGTCCATTTCTAAAAAAAAATTTGAATTTAGGCAATTTTCGGTGAGCTGGAACCAATTACCCAAAAACCCATTGAAACAATGGTTTCGGTTAACGAGGTTTTCGGTTAACGAGCAACCTGCTGGAACGGATTGTGCTCGTTAACCGAGGGACCACTGTATCATAGAGAAATATTTCGTTTACGGATATCTTATTGAAATGTTTCGTAGAGAATTTATTAAGGATCATTAAGGTATCAAATTCATCTCCCTATGACAATTAGCCATGCTTGAGTGAGGAAGGGGGGGGCTGACAACGCGACCCTACCCTCCAAAAAGGATTCACTTCCCTCGACACGCGAACACCACCTACACATGACACATACACCCCTACATCACACACACCCTCTAACAACCACCCACACACACCCTCCAACAACCACCCACACACCCTCCAACAACCACCCACACACACCCTCCAACAACCACCCACACACACCCTCCAACAACCACCCCCACACACCCTCCAACAACCACCCCCACAACTCCAACAAACCAACCCACACAACCCAACAACCAACCCAACCCAACCCACACCTCCAACAACCCAACCCACCCACACACCCAACAACCAACTAACCCACCCACACACACCTCCAACAACCACCCACCCACACACACCCTCCAACAACCACCCACCCACACACCTCCTGGGCACCACCCACCCACACACACCCTCCAACAACCACCCACCCACACACACCCTCCAACAACCACCCACCCACACACACCCTCCAACAACCACCCCACACACACCCAACAACAACCCACCCACACACACCCTCCAATAACCACCCACCCACCCACACACACCCTCCAACAACCACCCACACACACCTCCAACAACCACCCACCCACACACCTAAACAACCACCCACCCACACACACCTCCAACAACCACCCACCCACACACACCCTCCAACAACCACCTGCACCCACACACACCCAACAACCACCCACCTGTCACACACCTCCAACACACCCACACACACCTCCTACAACCACCCACCCACACACACACCCTCCAACAACCACCCACCCACACAATCTCCAACAACCACCCACCTCCAAACAACCACCCACCCACCCACACACCCTCCAACAACCACCCACCCACACACACCCTCCAGCAACCACCCACCCACACACCTCCAACAGCCACCCACACACCTCCAACAACCACCCACCCACACACACACCCTCCAACAACCACCCACCCACACACACCCTCCAACAACCACCCACCCACACACACACCTCCAACAACCACCCACCCACACACACCCTCCAACAACCACCCACCCACACACACACCTCCAACAACCACCCACCCACACACCCCTCCAACAACCACCCACCCACACACACCTCCAACAACCACCCACCCACACACACCCTCCAACAACCACCCCACACACAACTCCAAACAACCACCCACCCACACACACACCCACCCACACACACCCCTCCAACAACCACCCACCCACACACACCCTCCAACAACCACCCACCCACACACACCCTCCAACAACCAACCAACCAACCCACACCCAACAACCAACCACACACACCTCCAACAACCACACACACCTCCAACAACCACCCACCCACACACACCCTCCAACAAACCACCCACCCACACACACCTCCAACAACCACACACCCCACACACCCTCCAACAACCACCCACCCCCACACACCCTCCAAACAACCACCCACCCACACACACCCTCCAACAACCACCCACCCACACACACCCCCTCCAACAACCACCCACCCACACACACCCTCCAACAACCACCCACCCACACACACCCTCCAACAACCACCCACCCACACACCTCCAACAACCACCCACCCACACACACCCTCCAACAACCACACACCCACACACACCCTCCCAACAACCACCCAACCCCACACACCCTCCAAACAACCACCCACCCACCCACACACACCCTCCAACAAACACCCACCCACCCACACACCTCCAACAACCACCCACCCACCCACACACACCTCCAACAAACCACCCAACACCACACACACCCTCCAACAACCACCCACCCACCCACACACACACACCTCCAACAACCACCCACCCAAACCCTCCAACAACCACCCACACACCTCCAACAACCACACAAAAACCTCCAAAAACCACAACACACACACACCTCCAACAACCACCCACCCACACACACCCCTCCAACAACCACCCACCCACACACACACCTCCAACAACCACCCACCACACACACCTCCAACAACCACCCACCCACACACACCCTCCAACAACCACCCACCCCACACACCTCCAACAACCACCCACCCACACACACCCTCTCCAACAACCACCCACCTAACCACCTCTCCAAACAACCACCACCACACACACACCTCCAAAACACCACCAACCCAACAACACCACCCACACACCACCCCAACAACCACCCACCCACACACACCCTCCAACAACCACCCACCCACACACACCCCACAACACCACCCACACACACACCTCCAACAACACCCACCCACACACCTCCAACAACCACCCACCCACACACACCTCCAACAAACTACCCACCAACACACCCCTCCAACAACCACCACCCACACACCCTCCAACAACCACCCACCCACACACACCCTCCAACAACCACCCACCCAATAATACCTTCCAACAACCACCACCCACACACCTCCAACAACCACCCACCCACACACACACCTCCAACAACCACCCTCCCACACACACCACCTCCAACAACCACCCACCCACACACACCCTCCAACAACCACCCACCCACACCCTCCAACAACCACCCACCCACACACACCTCCAAAAAACCACCCCACCCACACACACACCTCCAACAACCACCCACCCACCACACACACACCTCCAACAACCACCCACCCACACACACCTCCAACAACCACACACACCCCTCCAACAACAACCACCCACCCACACACACCTCCAACAACCACCCACCCTAACAACCTCCAACAAACTACACACCCCACACCTCCAACAACCACCCACCCCCACACACCCTCCAACAACCACCCACCCACACACACCCTCCAACAACCACCCACCCACACACACCTCCAACAACCACCCACCCACACACACCCTCCAACAACCACCCACCCACACACACCTCCAACAACCACCCACCCACACACCCCTCCAACAACCACCCACCCACACACACCCTCCAACAACCACACACCCCACACACCCTCCAACAACCACCCACCCACACACCACCTCCAACAACCACCCACCCCCACACACCCCCCAAACACCACAAACCTCCAACAAACCACCCACCCACACACACCCCCTCCAACAACCACCCACCCACACACACCCTCCAACAACCACCCACACACCTCCAACAACCACCCACACACACCCTCCAACAACCACCCACACACACCTCCAACAACCACCCACACACACCCTCCAACAACCACCCACACACACCTCCAACAACCACCCCCACACACCCTCCAACAACCACCCACACACCCCCTCCAACCACCACCCTCCCACCCCACACCTCCAACAACAACTACCTACCAAACACCTCAAGCAACACCACCTACCCACACCTTCTGCAACAACCACAACACACACCTCTCCAACAACCACCCACCCACACACCTCCAACAACCACCAACCCACACACCTCCAAGCACCCACCCACACACACACACCTCCAACAACACCCACCCACACACCTTCCAACAACCACAACCACACACCTCCAACAACCACCCTACCCACCACACACCTCCAACAACTACCCACCCACACACACCTCTCCAACAACCACCCACCCACACACATCCTCCAACAACTACCACACACAACCTCCAAATAAATACAACCACACACCCTCCAACAACCACACACACACCTCCAACAACCAACACAAACACACACAACTCCAACAAACAAACACACACACCTCCAACAACCACAACACACACACCCTCCAACAACCACCACCCACACACAACTCCTCCAACAACCACCCACCCACACACACACCTCCAACAACCACCCACCCACACACCCTCCAACAACCACCCACCCACACACACCTCCAACAACCACCCACCTAACAACCACACCCTCCAACAACCACCCAACCCGACACACAACCCTCCAACAGCCACAACAAACACACTCCTACAACAACCAACCAACACACACCCCCCTCCAACAACCACCCACCCACACACACCTCCAACAACCACCCACCCTCCAACAACCACCCACCCACCCACACACACTCCTCCAACACAACACCCACCCACACACACACCTCCAGCAACCACCCACCCACACACACCTCCAACAGCAACCACACACACCTCCAACAACCACCCAAACACCCACCCACACACACACCTCCAACAACCACCCACCCACATAAGGCAACACCCAACAACAATCACCTACCTACACATACCTTCCAACAACTACCAACCCACACACACCTCCAACAACCACCCACCCACACACCCTCCAACAACCACCCACCCACACACACCCTCCAACAACCACCCACCCACACACACCTCCAACAACCACCCACCCACACACACCCTCCAACAACCACACCCACCCACACCTCCAAACAACCACCCACCCACACACACCTCCAACAACCACCCACCCACACACACACCTCCAACAACCACCCACCCACCCACACACCTCCAACAACCACCCAACCACCCACACAAATTTCCAAATAAATTCACCAACCTACACACACCTCCAACAACCACACACACCCTCCAACAACCACCCACCCACACACACCTCCAACAAACCAACCACCCACACACACACCATCCAACAACCACACACAACCCCACACACCCTCCAACAACCACCCACCCCACACACCCTCCTCCAACAACCACCCACCCACACACACACCCTCCAACAACCACCCACCCACACACACACACCCCCTCCAACAACCACCCACCCACACACACCTCCAACAACCACCCTACCCACACACACCTCCAACAACCACCAACCAACACAACTCCAACAAATTCACCTACCTACACACACCTCCCAACAACCACACACCCACACACACCTCCAACAACCACCCACCCCCACACACCCTCCAACAACCACCCACACACCTCCAACAACCACCCACCCACACACACACCCTCCAACAAACACCACCCACCCACACACACCCCCCAACAACCACCCACACACACCCTCCAACAAACCACCCACCCCACACACCTCCAACAACCACCCACACACCCTCCAACAAACCACCCACACACCTCCAACAACCACCCACACACACCTCCAACAAAACCACCCACACACAACTCCCCCAAACAAACCCACCCTACACACCTTCCAACAACCAACCCACACACACCCCCAACAACCACCCACCACACACTCCTCCAGCAACCACCCACCCACACACTCCCAACAACCACAACCACACACCCTCCAACAACCACCCACCCACACACCCTCCAAACAACCACCCACCCACACACACCTCCAACAAACACCAACCCACACACACCTCCAACAAACCACCCACCCACACACACCCTCCAACAACAACCACACAACCACACACCTCCAACAACCACACACCCACACACACACCCCCCAACAACCACCCACCTACCCACACACACCTCCAACAACCAACACCAACACAACAACTCCCAAAAAACCACCTACCTACACACATCTCCTCCAACAACCACAACATACACACCTCCAACAACTACACACACCTCCAACAACCACATACACACACCTCCAACAACCACAACACACACACCTCCAACAACCACACACACCTCCAACAAACCACAACACACACCCTCCAACAAACCACCCACACACCCTCCAACAACCACCCACACACACACCTCCAACAACCACCCACCCACACACACCCTCCAACAACCACCCACCCACACACCTCCAACAACCACCCACCCACACACACCCCCCAACAACCAATACCAACCCACAACACACACCCTCCAACAACCACCCACCCACACACCCTTCCAACAACCACTCACACACACACACCCTCCAACAACCACCAACCCACACACACACACCTCCAACAACCAACACCCACCCACCACACCCTCCAACAACCACCACCTAACACACACACCCTCCAACCTCACACACACACACCCTCCAACACTCACCCACCCACACACACCCTCCAACAACCACCCACCCACACACCCTCCAACAACCACTACCCACACACACCCTCCAACAACCACCCACCCACCCACACCCTCCAACAACCACCCACCCACCCACACACACACCTCCAACAACCACACCCACCCACCCACACACCCTCCAACAACCACCCACCCACCCACACCCTCCAACAACCACCCACCCACACACACCCTCCAACAACCACCCACCCACACACACCCTCCAACAACCACCCACCCACACACACCCTCCAACAACCACCCACCCACACACGCCCTCCAACAACCACACACACCTCCAACAAATCCACAAATACATACAATTCTCCAACACCACCCACCTACACACACCCTCCAACAACCACCCACCCACACACACCCTCCAACAACCACCCACCCACAGCCCTCCAACAACCACCCACCCACACACACCCTCCAACAACCACCCACCCACACACACCCTCCAACAACCACCCACCCACACACCCTCCAACAACCACCCACCCACACACACCCTCCAACAACCACCCACCCACACACACCCTCCAACAACAACCCACCCACACACACCCTCCAACAACCACCCACCCACACACACCCTCCAACAACCACCCACCCACACACACCCTCCAACAAGCACCCACCCACACACCCTCCAACAACCACCCACCCACACACACCTCCAACAACCACTCCACCCACACACACCCTCCAACAACCACCCACCCACACACACACACCCTCCAACAACCACCCACCCACACACACCCCTCCAACAACCACCCACCCACACACACCCTCCAACTACCACCCACCCACACCCTCCAACAACCACACCCACCACACACACCTCCTCCAGCAACCACCCACCCACACACCTCCAACAACCACAACCACACACCTCCAACAACCACCCACCCACACACCCTCCAACAACCACCACCCACACACACCCTCCAACAAGCACCCACCCACACACACACCCTCCAACAACCACCCACCCACACACCTCCAACAACCACACACCCTCCAACAACCACCCACCCACACACCCTCCAACAACCACCCACCCCACACACCCTCCAACAACCACCCACCCACACACACCCTCCAACAACCACCCACCCACACACACATCCTCCAACAACCACCCACCCACACACATCCTCCAACAACCACAACACACCACCTCCAACAACCACACACACCCTCCAACAACCACAACACACACCACCCTCCAACAACCACAACACACACACCCTCCAACAACCACACACACCCTCCAACAAACTTTCCCTTTCACAACACACACACCCTCCAACAACCACCCACCCACACACCTCCAACAACCACCCACCCACACCCTCCAACAACCACCCACCCACACACCCTCCAACAACCACCCACCCACATTATCTCCAACAACCCACCACACATCCTCCAACAACCACCCACCCACACAGCCACCTCCAACAACCATACACACACACCCCTCCAACCACCCACCCACACACACCCTCCAACAAGCACCCACCCACACACCCTCCAACAACCACCCACCCACCCACACCCTCCAACAACCACCCACCCACCCACACCTCCAACAACCACCCACCCACCCACACACACCCTCCAACAACCACCCACCCACCCACACATACCCTCCAACAACCACCCACCCACACACATACCCTCCAACAACCACCCACCCACACACCCTCCAACAACCACCCACCCACACACCTCCAACAACCACCCACCCACACACACCCTCCAGCAACCACCCACCCACACACACACCCTCCAACTACCACCCACCCACACCCTCCAACAACCACCCACCCACACACCCTCCAGCAACCACCACCCACACACACCCTTCCAACAACCACAACCACACACCTCCAACAACCACACACACACACCCTCCAACAACCACACACACACACACCCCTCCAACAAACTTCACCCACCCACACACCCTCCAACAACCACCCACCCACACACACCCTCCAACAACCACCCACCCACACACACCCCTCCAACAACCACCCACCCACACACACCTCCAACAACCACCCACCCACACCCTCCAACTACCACCCACCCACACCCTCCAACAACCACCCACCCACACACACCCTCCAGCAACCACCCACCCACACACCTTCCAACAACCACAACCACACCCTCCAACAACCACACACACACCCTCCAACAACCACACACACACACACACACCCTCCAACAACCACCCCACACACACCCTCCATCAACAACCACACACACACACCTCCAACAACCACACACACACCTAACAACCACACACACCCTCCAACAACCACACACACCCTCCAACAACCACACACACACACACACCCTCCAACAACCACACACCCTCCAGCAACCACACACACACATTCCAACAACCACACACACATTACCCTCCAACAAACCACATATGCACCCCTCCAACAACCACATATGCACCCTCCAACCACACACACACCCCCAACACACACACACACACACCTTCCAACAACCACACACCCTCCAACAACCACACACCCTCCAACAACCACACACACACACACACACACCTTCCAACAACCACACACACACACCTTCCAACAACCACACACACTCACACACCTTCCAACAACCACACACACACACACACACCTTCCAACAACCACACACACACACACACCTTCCAACACCACACACACACACTCCCCAACACACACACACACACACACACACACACACATTCCAACACCATTCACACACCCCCAGCAAGGGAATTAAGACAGCAAGCATGAGGAGTGAGGGTCTTATTGTATGTCACTTCTGTGTGTGTGTGTGTGTGTGACTGCATGGTATCAAGTTAAATATCAGCACTTGAGGAGCGCGTGGCAACACTCATTTCCACTCCATCTCTCTAACTACTCACACCTTTCTGCTTTCTCATTCCATATTTTAAAATATTATGTAACGTAATGTTGAAGGGATACAACTTTGCTCATTTGTACTTACCACAATCTCTCGAAAAATATTTTAGGTTTTGTGTTTATTCAATACATCTTCAGGTCATGAGATCCACTAATCCTTCGCCCAAGAAAGGGTGACCTGACATTGCATCAGGTCAGGTCAGGTACACAAGACCCACTAATTTCCCACAGTTCCTTGGGAGTGGAAAATAACAGTCTTTGCTGTAACACACAGCTCCATTCATGACCATGTCCTATAGATTTTTAATTTTTGAATATATTTATTTAACCAAATTTTAGATAAGCTATTCTGGATTATTATAATAAAGAAATGAAGTTTCTAACTTAATTAGAACTGTATTTATGGACTCCTGTAGTTTAGACTTGAGGAAAACATCTCCAGCACCCAGAAACATTCTGGGGAAGTGGGCTAGTGTGCGTCTGTGCAAGAGGTCTAGTTTAGACAGCGGAAACTTTTCCCAGTACCGGAAAAGGTTCCAGGGATAAGGAATTTTTCCAGGTTTGAGAAAGTCGTCTTGTTACCTGGAAATCTCTCAACCCCGGAAGTGCTCTGCACCAATTGTTCCAGCTAACGGGGATATCACTATATTAGTCTTAGGTTGACTTGATTTGGCTCATCCAAAGTGTTGTCACACGAATACTCCCTCAGTTTCTACTTTTCCTAATGTCTAACCCTATTCTTCCCACTCCGATATTCTTCTCACTACTCCCTATTATGGGTGTCCCTTCATTCCTCCCCAGCTTCGGTTCTCTCTCTTTCATAACCTCTGTTCTTCTTTCACCTTATATTGATTTTCTTTTAATCTCCTCCTCCATCTGTGAATTGTTTTGTGGATAATCATCACTGAGGTACTCTTGCTATGTGCTTCATTTAAAGAAATCACTTTACTTCTCCAGTTATCACTTTTCATGGCCATTTCATGGGTGATGCTGCATTTTCACCTTGTTCCCTTAATCTACAAATCATCAGTTAGTTTTACCACTACACTCCTACAAGTACTGTAAGTGGAGTATAAATTTTGTTTTTTTCACGTCTATTTTTATTTTACAGAATGAGAAACAATGCCACGGCAAGTTTAGCCACAAGTATGCAGAAGATGGGAGTGAACGAGAGTGTAGCTGCTAAGGTAAGTTTTTTTTTTCTGTTCAGGAATGAAGTTTTTGCCAAGACTTTTAATTTTTTGGATGCCAAAGAGAATAATGTAAATCAGGTTCTTACTTCATAAACAGTGAACCCTCAACGATTTGGACCCTGTAAATCCGGATTTTGGAAGATTCTGACAAAATTTGGGGGGGTTCCGGGGGTTAAGAAGCATTCTCAAAACAGGCCAAAGATCATCTAAGTCCCTTATAACTAAGATGTCAGTGCACGGGACACAGGTGCCCGAGGTGGGAAACGTAAACAGAATTATTAGTTGTTTGTGGTAATATTATTTCATTCACTCTAATAATGATACGTTTCTTATTATGTTATCATAGGTAAATCCATATAGTTTATCACTGGGCCCATCACTGTTTTCAAATTAGACTACAAGATATGTATTTCTCCCATACATATTTTGATTGTATGCCTGGTAATAGGAGTGATTGACCACTAGTTGAGCATTGTCTTCATTTGTAACTCCTTACTCCCTGCCATATTTCAATGGATTTACTGTTATTAATAGTGTTTACTGATACAATAGTGCTTAACCGTGATTAATCATGTCATTGTAGCTAGGTTAGCTCATAATTGTAACCACCAGGCTACTGGGCCAAGCTGTGAGGTGTCATGGTTGTTTTTCAACTCGTATTTTCAGGTCGATATATGTAACTTTCATTTAGTTTTACTCATTTACATGCACACACCATCCTACATACATATTGTGAAAAAGTATACTGTATTACATCACAATTACCAACATCCTTCATGTTGGGTTGGCTAGATGGCTACAAAAGAAATTTTGTAAGTTTGATCTACCATATGTATCAACCCAGCTGCCACTCAGATGTCATTCGCTGTATAGACAGTAATTTTTATGAGGAAAAAATTGCTGTACAACAACCCAACCTTAACCCTTAGGCCCTAGGTGCCAGAACGTCCGCCTATTCCCCCGCCCCCCCTTTTTTTTAAATGTTGATTTTTTTCTCGATTTAACCCCGCGTTGGGGGTACTGCCAGCAGCACCCTAACCCAGGGCTTAAGGGCTAATAACAAAGCTTAGAATTGACTTGAGGGTAGACTCGCATTTTTTCTACATTTCGATACGCTTTGTTTTGTTTGAGTATTAGTGAGAGGATTTTCCTGTTATTATTTTTGTGTGTGTGTGTGTGTGTGTACGTGTGCATGTGTGTGTGTGTGTGTAAAAAAATAATTGTCCTCAGGGCAAACACATAAAGAGAATATACATTTCTTTGTACAGTACACGAGTAAATATGTAAACCCCCAACCCCTGTCAGCAAAATGATGTTCTCTGTTTTGGCAATTCGCGGCCATTTTGAGACCCAAACCCTTGCGAATTTCAAGGGCATGTTATACTTTTTTTTTTTTTTTTTTTTTTTATACATTTAGTACATTTGCCAGAAGATACGGACAATCTTCTTTTTTGGACAGGTGATCCCCCCTTATAGTCCAGAACTTGGAGGGTTCACTGTATAAAGAAAAGATCAGTTACAGTATTATGCAATACAGTATCAATGGTAGGACTACGGTATGTAGTAATCAAGCTGTATCACACACACACAGATCACTTGTGTACTGTGTTGCCTCCAGCCTTTGTGTACAGTAAACCCTTAAACAACGCTGCCCTCGCCCCTCCGCGGATTACACAATGGGTTGCATGGGGAGCAAGGGAGGTTGTGTACGTGCATCTGACAACTTGCACTACTGGCCGCGAGGGGTCTCTATGGTAGCACGGGGGAGTTCCACTGCATCTTAAAGAGACAATACACACACACATGCTCTTCATATTTCTTATTTTATAGTTTTAAATTATATTTTCTTTATTTCAAAGTCACATTAAAGTACGTGTATTGAAATGATTTTTCCACAACTTTTAAAGTTCCATTATATTTATGTAATATTGGCAACTTGTATTACCATCTTGTATAATTTTTGCTTTTTTATGGTTTTATTGTTTTCCTAAATATTCTCTGCTGAAATCAACTTGACAATCAGTGACAAAGGGGATAAAGTAAACTTACAGCACAAATGGTTGTGTGGTGCACATTTAAACTGAAATAGGCTTAACCAGCCGAGTCACCAGATGCACTTTTGACAAACTGCCCGCTGCTTCCACACAAAGGCTTCCCACACACAATACACACCCATGCTTTTCATAATTCTTATATTATAGTTTTATACTGTATTATATTATCTTTATTTCTAGGTCATGTTAGAATATTGAAATGATTTTTACACAACTTTTATAGTTTCATTACATATAACAATGGCAACATGCATTACCATCTTGCAGGCCACAGCTGACTCCTGGCTCGTGTCTCAGAAAGTGGACTTTAACAATTATTCTACACTATATAAATGATGTGGCTTAGAAATAAAGAAAATATAACATAAAACTATAAAATAAGAAAAATGAAGAGCATGGTGTGAGAAATAATAATAAATAATAATAATAATAATAATAATAATTAACGGTTTATTAAGATAACATGGCAGCCCGAAGGCTGAAAATATACTGTACAATGAACAGAGATGATAGGTTACATATGGTGAAATAGGGGAGTGGGTCACTTGATTGACAAAAGCTTTCAATGCAAAAACATAAGAAACATAGAGTCAATATATAGGTTAACTTTAGTGGTACTGTGGGAGCTGGTCAGTAGACATTCTTGTGACCTAATGTCGGCGCCAACAAAGTCCTTCCCACTGTCTTGATAGCCGTTGTACCTGGCTGCTAAGCTGCTACCCCACTACAGCTGCAGATGTATCACGTGGTCAGGGTAGGTCCTCCAGCTCACACAGGGTGTTGGAGGTGGTTCTTGTTCCTCATGTGATGAAGTTAGTAATTCATAGTTCCTCACCTGGGTGGAGTAGGGAGTCCTCATTTTTCTCCTGATGTAGTTTAGAGTGTTTCTTGGCTTCTCATCCAGTGTATCAATGGAGGCGGTTCTAGCCAATGCCTTGGCTATAAACTACATGGCCGTCTCTTGCGCCCAGCTGCCTCGTATATTGTTACTTGCAATGAAACTCTCAAAGGTTGACAAAATTCATTACAATACTCTAATGTGACTTAGAAATAAAGAAAAGAAAATACAAAAGAAAATGAAGAACTTGGGTGATAAGTGAACGTGTATTTATGGAGCCGGTTCTTGCCAAGGCCTTGTCTATAAATTACATGGCCAACTCGCCAGCCTAGTTTAGAAATGTGGAACTATAATATAAAACTACAAAATAAGAACAATAAAGAGCATATGTGCATAGTAAATCTGTTATGGAGTGGGTTCTTCTTCTTCTTGAACATCGCATTTTTTTTGTCTTCATGTGGTTTTCATTAACCTAACCCCTGCATTGTTTAAGGGTTTGCTGTACTGTGTTACCTCTAGCCTTTGTATGCTGTGTTGCCTTCAGTATATTCTGTTATTTTAACATCTACAGGAGTCCAACATGCTTTACTTTCTGCTGTTATACTCTGATGTTCTGGCTACCAGCTCTTCCTTATCCAGTAGTGCAGCTTAGTGCTCTTCCTCTCATGTGACCTTGTACAGTAACTTATTTTATTATGTTATTTATATCTGGTGTGCTGTTTTCTTAAGGTATAGAAGAATGTGTTTTTGTATTTGCTCTATTTTCATATTTTATTCTTGACATATATACATGATTACAATAATATCCTATCCCCCCTTGGCACCCCCAAAAAACACCCATTTTCAAAATTGCATTTCTCCCATAATTCTCATTCATTCACATTTGTTTTCATAACCCTTGGAATATAACATCCATTCTTAAAAGGGGCCCAAACGTTTTGGTTTAATGCTCCATTTCTGCATAATGAATTTTTTTCTTTCCCGCCTTGAAATTTCCCAAATTTGGGAAAAAAATCTAAAAGCTCTTAAATGACTGTGAATCAGAATTTTAAATGTGAAAAAAAAATTATTTAGAGAAAAGTGCCATTTATTTTTTTTCTCACAGGGACTCTTGGTTCCCCACCTTCTACCAGTAGGTATTATCTCAAATCTGTGAGGGTTTCAGAGTTGCCTCTTTTCGTGCTTGTTCTGGCTTTTTTCGAGTGTTAGTGAGTTGTCTTCGTATTCTTTGAACTGCTGAAGTGCTCATGATGTCTAGAAAATATGGTGATGAATGGCAGGAAAGCAGTCAGAGAGAGTGAGCAACAGCTGAGCGTTCCTTCCCATCATTCAATGTTTAGACAGTATTGACTCACCTAGGCCTCACTAGGTGAAGAGTTTTCAGTGAATGTACAGTAGTATGTTTTTTTTTTTTTTTAAATACAGTTTTCTAATGATTTCTATCAACAGGTGGTGTACCTATGGCCGTGTGGGAGATACGAGGGGAAAAGAACCTCGATTTTATTGCGAAAATTATATAAATATACGTATAAAAATACTGCCATTTGAGATAGCCCAGGGCAAGACCATTTTTCAGGAATGTTTCCTTTTTTTCAGTTTTTAGTGATTTTTTTTCCTAAACGATTCTCTTAATGCTAAATATTTACATTCATATCTCAGTTTCATTTATATGCTGAAACCCATTTGTGGGATATTTTGAACTGCCCTCAACTGTCTTTACTATTCATGTGGACACTGTAACTCAGTCATTGGTGGATGTCTTGAAACTTGGCAGAGGAATTAGTCTTCCCAAGTACCAAAATGAAGATAATAGACATGATCATATAAGTTTGATTTTGGGAATTAGAGCATCCAGAGTTACATACTCTATGGGGAGGCAAATGCCTACGCATGTCATATACAGTATAGTCTGTATTTACTTGGTCAATTGAACCCGTGGAGGTCCGCGTAAAACGAGAAACGTGTAAATGAAATAACGGAACATATGGGATTAATTGAAATACAGTCGACCCTCGTTAATTCGGACCCCTTTAATCCGGATTTCGGATAATTTGGACAAAATCTAAACGAATTTTTTTTTTTTTTTTCTTTCTTTTTTTTTTTTTAAGATTTGTAGGAATATTACCTATGCGGACCTTAAGCTAAAATGCTGGTCCACCCACTGCTGGGATAAAACACCAGCGTCTTTTTGGTTAAATGTAACATCTCCACCACTAGTGTGGGGGGGGGGATGCAACTTTTAGCTTCAGACATGAAAAATATTTACCATTTACTGCCAGTAAACAATGGAAACGTAAAATATGTACCAATTAGTAATGAAAAGTTGTGCAGTTCCTTCAGCAAATGAAGCTCACCAACTTAGAAAAGGCTAAATTACCTTTCAACATGCTTTCAGTAGTCTATGTTGAAGTTCTTAGCACAGGCTAACTTATCATATCATATACGGTATCACAGTTCTCACTGATCTACAAAAAATACCGGTAATAAAAACCTTTTTGATATTTCACACTTAATATAATACCCGGTAATCTACTTCAACCTCATATTGTTTACAACGACGCATGACGCACCACCAGCTGTTGAGTATCAGCTAGACGGTACACTTGTTTTTCGAATTGTTTTCAGTTAAAAAACTGTTACATCACATGTATATTTTACCTTAACTGTGCCTGAATGAATATATTCTCGGAAATGAATAGTAGTTTTGCTGAAACGTGATGTATTTTAATGTAAAATACGATAAAGTACATGACGAAAACAAAAGATTTTACCTAACCTTCCCATGTCCAAGAGAAGTTACTCGTTTTTTTTAATAGTTTTGGGTTAAAATAATGTTATATTACAATGGTATTCTATTCATACTGTGCTTGATATAATGCATTCACGGAAATGTAATATTTTTGCTGAAATGACGTACCTATTACAGTGGAAAGTGGGATAAAATCGTGACGAAAACAATGACTTTCGCTTTCTTTCGTTCAAAAGATGTTACCGTAATCGCTTTTCGATTGGTTTTCAGTTAAAAAACTGTTGTATTACAATAATATTTTATCCTAATTGACTTGAATAAATACTACGATACCATATTTCTGAATATTTTTATTAAAATCCATCCAAATCATTTTCCTTGTCATCGTCTGCAGCACCAAACAGCTTCTCCCAGTCCTCTCCTTGAACAGGGCTAGAGGGTACGTGTTTTTCGAATCGTTTTCAGTTAAAAAACTGTTACATCACACGTATATTTTACCTAAACTGCGCCTGAATGAATATATTCTCGGAAATAATTGGTAGTTTTGCTGAAACGTGATGTATTTTAATGTAAAATAGGATAAAATACATGACGAAAACAAAAGATTTTACCTAACCTTCCGATGTTCAAGAGAAGTTACTCATTTTTTAATAGTTTTTGGTTAAAATACTGTTATATTACAATGGTATTCTATTCATACTGTGCTTGATATAATGCATTCACGGAAATGTAATATTTTTGCTGAAATGACGTACGTATTACAGTGGAAAGTGGGATAAAATCGTGACGAAAACAATGACTTTGAAATATAATGCAATATTAACCCCTAAATCGGTTAATTCGGACAATCGGCTAAAACGGACACCTTTCCCCCCCCCCTATTAGTCTGAATTAACGAGGGTCGACTGTAGAGATTGGGCCGACCCCCAAACTCCATTTTTTCCAACACAATACCTACGTTGTAGTAAAAATAGCATTTTAATTTTATGATGGTATGCACACACAATTAATATTTAAGAGAAATACAGTCGCCGGTTAATGTCCATTCAAATAATGGACTCAACTCCCCCCCTCCCTCTTCCCACGCTCGCTGGCTCTTCCCTCCCTACCAGAGAAATGTTTGGGAAAAACACTAGGCATACATGTTTAATAATAAATAATACCTCAGACTAAAGTTAGGATAATATAATTGACATTGCTGGATTCCTTGCAAGACTGCCAATAATTTGAATATAAACGTCATATATTTTGCACAAAAGATAAAATTTTTGCTCTTTCAAATAAAATTCTTAAATTACATCTAAAATTTGTATGTCTAATGCAAATTTTATGGTGTTTATATTTTAATTAATCACCATCTTATAAGAATTCCAGCAATGTAAATTATATTCTGGCTGGGTAATTTCTATGAATTTTGTGAGCTAAAAACAAATATCTTCAGTAAATAAACAAATTATACTTCACCCGCATAAATGATGAAAGTTACCGCATAATTAAAACATTTCATTCTGGCAAGGTGCCGCGTAAATGACCAAACGCGTAAACAAAAACCACGTAAATCCAGACTATACTGTAGTTACTCTTTTACTTTTTCATTGGCTTTATCAAGACATTACTCCAGTTAATCATACTGTTTACCATATTCATATTAGTTTGATTTCATCTTTCTCAAGGATAATATGAATTTCTTCGTCTTATTTCAGAGTAATTTGAATCCTTACGCTGCTGAGTTTGTTCCAGGGAAGAATTTTACTCGACCTGCAGACACTCCAGCCCTCGTTCACCACACTAATGGGGATAAGAAGAGTTCGTAATTGGGGAATTCCTTTTAATTGTTTAAGAGGGCAAAAAAAAATATCTTTGTTTGCTTCAGATGATACTCATTATTAAGTAGAATTGGGTTTTTGTTTAAATAAAAAACTTTCACTGAATCTAGGAGAGTTATTTTACTACCTAGGATAATGATTTAAGTAAATGGAGAATTTTTATTTTATTTTGTTGGTAAATAGACATCAGTAAATTCAAATAACTGTAGACTGAAAATGTAAAAAAATTATATATACTTCAAATTGTTTGTAAAGATAAGCCCATTTGCATGCAACATTATTGATCACATTGGGAACTTCATCATACTGTACTGTATTTATAGTCGGGCTAATGGTATATCATATACTGTGTCTACTTTCTACTTATAAAAGTTCCAACTGATGATGAAAATTAATATTTTTTCCTAAGAATTGGTGTGAGTGCTGAAAGTTCATTTGTGATGTTAAGAGAGCAAATTTTGGTGAGGTATTTGAATGCCCTGAATCCCAGATGGTAAGTCATATTTCATGTTCACACCTTCACTTTTGTTTGAACTCCAAAATTTTGATTCACAAATTTCACTTTAGTCTTATAATTTGATTATGAAAAATAACTGTAATGCTTGAAGGAAGATGGTCAAAAGGCTTTTATTACCAAACAAGGCAGTTAGTAGGGGTTGGAAGAGGACTTTCTCTTTGTTTTGTATTGGTTTTATTTAAGTTATTAGTAATGCAGAAATTACATAGATTCTTAAGTAACATGAGGCATTCACACCTTTTTCAGATTCTCAAAGTGTATCTGTACTTTTTGACCACTTCCTACTGTTCTTCATTCAATGAGGTGTTTCCTGCTTTTAAGTTGTGTTTGATACTGTACATGCTTTGTAGGAACTAATCTTGAATTGTTTAGACAGTATTTGTTTTATATTATTTTCTTCACCTCTTTAAACTATTTTCATTATTGTTTTTCATTCATTTAGTTTTATATAATTTGGTTTTAATCAAGTAAAATGGAGCATGTTTGTTTACTTGCTTTGAGGAACCAGTTTCGCTTTTGACAATGAGAAATTGTTAAACTGGTAATGGCATATATTGAATACTGAGAGATTCTGAAGATAGATTTACATAGGTAACTCAACACAGTTATAAAAGTTTTAGTTACAGTGTAATGGTGTCCAGCGTCAGATGCTGGTGAAGTAAACAATAGGATGAGTCTTTTATATGATAGCTGAAATTTTATAATGTTGCCTGAGGACTTCATGTTCAGGTTTTAAGTTCTATCCAATATTTATAGTTAAAATTATATTAAGGGGCTTATGTATTATTATTTTTAGTAAAATTTTAAAGTTGAGTCTTTTCTGTTTTGAAAACTGGTAAATTCTGCTAAGTGAATAAAAGACTTCTTTTCACTTTTTGGCTTTGTGATAGATGTTATCACAATACTTATTACTATGTGATGTGTACAATGTATTAGTATTACAACATTAACAAAGTTATTTATGAAAATTTTCGAGCCCTATTACTGCTCGTCAACTGTTAATGGTTTGTTAAAAATGTGCTTTTTGCTATTTTCCAAACAACTTGCTTATGGTAAGTGTACCAGTGTTGTGTCACTGTGTGTTGAACTCCCTTGCTAAGGTTGCTTGCTGTATCAGTAACATGTAAGCCATGGTTTGTCTCAGTTACATAAGATGTGTTTTCTTCTGTAGGCAAACAGTAAAGTATCAAATGAATATAAACTTATTACATACATCTGAAGATTCCAGGTAACATTGTTCATAAACAGGCACATGAAAACTTGATAATTAAGTATCAATGGTTATCTGTAATATTAGTGTTTTTTTTTTTTTTTTTTTTTCTGTGATATATTTGGATGAATTCAGTCTCTAGCTGTTGGCCTCCTATCATTTCCACCTGAACAGGTGCACAGTGTTTACTTTTTATTCGATTTATATTTTAGTGAAGTACCTCGGCAACTGTAAGTAATGGATGTATAATATCAAAACCAAAGTATGTGTGCAGTAGGTTGAGATATTTGACACATCTGTTCATGGATGAGCTTCTTTGGTTTAATGTGCCGTACATCATAAGAGAAGGCTGCATAGATTGCTGCCTCACATCATTAATTGGTAAATTTATGTCGGTGAGTTCCCGGCCTTCTGGCCATCTTTTGTGATACAAGAAACATGCCCAACTAGGAAGATCATTCAAGAAAGGAATTGTTAGGACTCCTGGCCTACTGTCCATTTTTCCTGTGGTGACCATATGCTAAATTTAAGGACTTGTAAGAATATGGTAGCACTTATACAGTAAATGAGTTTCTTTAGTGTTAATGATGGTTAAAATCAGTAAGTGTAGAAAAAGTTTTGTCAGTGAAGTAGGTATATCTACTCTGAATGTTTAATAGATCTACATACTGTATATATATATAATATTTATAGATATTGTACTTCTCCAATTTCCAGTAAATTATCTTTGTTTCAGTGGCTGATGTGAGTTGAATAATGTAAGTTTTTACACATATAGACACTTCCAAATTTAAGGTCATTCATTTTCAGATAAGATAACTGGCATGTATTTCCTTGTCATTTCCTCTTAACTTTTGGAGAAAAGGTCCTCTTGTAAGAGCTTTTCTATCTCTGCCTCTACAACACTTAAGAAGTTCTCCTCCAGTTATAAGAATATATTTTTGTATACAGTGAAGGCACTGAGGCACGTTGTCATGGATAACTTTGAGTATGTTACCGTCATTAAATTAATGAAATATGAAAATTATTAGATGAAAAACTTTTGAGTGTTTTCCCCATTTTCCTCAGGTGTTGAGTGTCTTGGTTTAACTGGATATGAAATGTTTGTTTGCTGTGAGTGTTAATCTAACTATTTGTCCCTCAGTATTTCCCTGGTTTAGCAGTTGGCTTTAGTCACCCGTGGAAGTATTACCATCACCAGGTCGTTTATTTTGTAAATTCTTGCCTTAGTACTATACTACTTAGGTTTTTTTTTATATACTTTTCTCAGATTAAACAAAAAATCCTCATTCTTTATCCTTTTTGCTTTTACCTCCGTTCTTTCGCTTGATATTTGCTTTTTCTTTTTTTCAGTCAAATAAGTGGCTTTGAGTTATATTTAAAGTATTGTCATTAGGTTTTGTCACTAAATGGGATGTAATTTATAAGCAATCTGTTAATTGAGGGAAGTTTTCATCAGCTCCTCAGTATTGAAAGTGGAGAGAAAAAAATTGCCATTCATACCAGTAACCCATACTCTGGGAAGGATGGATGGGTAATACAGTCTCCATGTTCTTAGATCCTCAAACTGATTCTACTCACTCCTCAGTTTCCTAATGACTTCACATCAAAAACATGCACTCCTTTGTAATCTCGTGTCCTCATACTGCTCCCATGTTTTGTCTCCAAACCATCTCTTCACATTAGTGGTTCTACTGTTTTGTCTCCTCACTATACACGCTGCTTAATGCCCTTATATCCTCACCCCAACTTTATAAACTCACCTCTGGTTTTCATCCCCTCCTCCCAGCCATATATAATTCCACCATTTATTCCTTCTAAGTTTTTCTAGTTCCCTTTTGTCAAAAGCATGGAGAGAAAAAATTACATTAGTTTAGGCAGTCACATAGTGTGCTCGTTGTGCCCATTGTATCATTAAAACACTAACTTGGTTTCTGGTTATTTCTTAAATTGGTCTTCTCTTTACCAGTATGTTCTTGTCAGCATATGGTAATTGGTTCTGTGATGTGTGCCATCCCATGGAGTGGTCATTAGCAGATATTCAGTTTTGTTTATTTATTAAAAACATAATTTTGGAGAAAATTAAATGCAAAACCTCTGTTACAAAACATCTGAGATATCAATAGATTGAATTTATATTTTTATTGTGCATACTTCAGCCATTTTTGTAATCTCAATCATTACACTTGTTTTTCATGAAAATTAGAAATGCCAATATGATACTCTACTTGGGGATTTATGTAAATGGTGTAAATAAGGATCTTAAAAAACTGTATTTGTCAAAAGTATATTGAATTTATTTAACACTGTTTTCAGTTTTATTTTCCCTTTTGTTTCCTGTTACATTGTTTTAAATTTGGAGAAGTAGAGTTATATGAGAGCTTGGGCATCTTTCCATTACAGAAATATGAATGAAGGGAGAATGTATGTACAGCACTTTAATGTACAGTATTTGCTTTTGATTCCAGCCATCCTTCATTGGTGAGAAAAGAAAAAGAAGTGAAGAAAAGGGGACAGTTACAAGCTAATGCAAGATCTCTTCTCCAAATGTATTTTTTCTTTTATCCTTTATACCTCTATAAACTGTATAACTACAATGCACAAATGTTAGTATTTTTATGAAACTCATTGTGTGGGTTCTACTGTATTGTGTAGTAAAAAATAATTGTACAAATTTACATCTTAATTGGTTTAAATATGACCAAACAGGAGCTCAAAATGTATGTCTTAGAGTAGTTTGACCTTTAATCCCATAAAATCCTTCAAAATATCAAAACAGAAAAGTTTCTAGACATAGCAAACCAAGAAATAAGCCTCTAAAGTTTCAAGTTAATTGGTCTAAAATTAAGGTGTGATAAAATATTTGTTGTTTGCAAGAATGAAAAAAAATAAAGGAAAAACAGTTTGAAATGGAAAGTGAAGCCAGTTGTGTGCAATACTGTACTGGCCATGCTGCCTCCTAGTGTACTAAAGGATTAACACATTTGCAGAACAATAGGCTATTGGCATTGTACTTGCCTCTGGTTTCTCCTAGTGGTCCTCTGTCACAAGTCTGTACAGTATCTTAGATGGGTCTTCTTGATTTGATGAATAGTTAATTATGTTAGTGGAAATAGATTACCTAACATAGTAGTGTTATGACGCAGCAGCCTTGCACCTTGCAGGGCTGCCTGTACAAGACCCCGGAGCTGTTCGAGACGGGCCATCCAAGTGGTTTAGATGCACCAGGCAAACATGCACCCGCCAGCAACAACCACTACAGTGCCATTCGTGACCATGACAGGAAGAACCGAACCTCAGAAGGTCATGTGACCTGGGCCAATGGGCCACCTACAAGTCCGTTACTGACCTGACTGGGGACATGGTTGCGGTGCAGCTTCTGGAGTACTGTGAGGAGGCTCTTCTCAGAAACCTCCATAGGAACCTGGGGGGGGTTCTCCACCAAGGATGAAACCCACTTCCTTTGTGAAATCAGAAAACTGGCATTGAGAGAAAATAACAAGATGGTGAACAGTATGCAGCTGGGTTCTCTGGTTCAGGACAAGGGCGAGCAGGTGCGACACTTTGCTGCCTGAGTCAAGGGGCAGGTACCTGTCTATAGCTATTGTATAGTGTGAAGTGTATCAGGATTGGGTGCAACACAGATGTTAGGTACATGGAAGTGTGTGAGTGTGCACACGGTGGTGTAATGCATCTAGTGTGGCAGCATTATGTTATGTTAAGGTTCAAGCACTGCTTGCTCCCTCTCGCTTTCAGCTACCACCGCTGGCTAGCCCTCGTGGTGAACAGGGAAGCAACTTGCATAAGTCTTCGCCGGCCAGTACACAGCCTCTTCACCATCAAGACTCCTCCTGTGCCTCCTCATGGTAACTGGGTGCCTCGTGTGCCTAGGCTAGAGCAGCCGTGGGCCCCAGAGGGATGGCACATAAGCCCACTGGCACGTGGACACATCCTGGCACCTACCAACCACTGCCCAGCTGCCTTGCCGATTAACCTTGGTAGGTATAAGGCTACGGGAGTAAACCCCGAACGAAAAACCTGCAGTGGAGCCCTGCATCAGGCAGACATGCTTACAGAGCTCCAACAAGACCCCAACAGCAGAAGAGGTGACCAACATGGGAACCCAACGACTACACCAGAAGATGAAGGCAATGCATGATGGACAGGCTACTAAGGGTAAACCCGAGAAACTGGGCTATCGGCAATCCATTGCAACTTTCTCTCCCCAGTCGTTGCAACGCTTGCTCCACTGGATCAGGAAAAGGGAGAGCCAAGATGTGTGGTTGCAGCCTGCACTCCTGCCTCACCACATAAATCAAGTCATGCCCAGCCATCATCTGGCTCATCATACTTCTCATAATCAAAATCCCTATACCCCCAAAAGTCCTATGGCAACGGGGACAGGCAGAGATGACTCCCGAGAGTCTCTAGTTGCAACTCTGCACATGGGCAACACAGATAAGATGGTCGTTTATGGATTGGGATCTAGGCAGCAGTGCAATCCAGTCCTGTCTATGCAACTGAGCAACCTTCTCGAGGAGCCACTTTGCTCACCCCACATGGGGGGGCTAGAAAAGGTGCCCTAAACATAGACTGCCTAAACAACCAACCTGACTGGGCAACCGCACCCAGTAAGGTCATGCTTATGTGGTCGAAAACATAATCATAATCACAGATCAAAACAAAAAACAAACTATACAACCTCTTATGGCACAAATGAGCATCCGGAAAGAAGAACCGCCCTTGTGGTAATCAAGCTGGCTAGGTATAACATCGACATAGCAGCCATTAGCGAGTCCCGGTTCCCAGATGAGGGCCAACTCACAGACCGGAGGTCTGGCTATACCTTCTTCTGGAAGGGGTAAGCCTTCTGCGGAGAGAAACTGCATTTATGGATCGGCTTTGCCATCCACCAACGCATCCTACACAGGCTAACTGAAATGCCTATGGGGATCAGCAAACACCTCATGATGCTCTGAGTCCCACTGAATCACTCTTGTCATTCCTTCATCACTGCATACACCCCAACACTGGATGCAGAGGATGTTATCAAGGAGGCCTTTTATGCCGACCTTGACAGAGTGCTAACCTCTATCTTCAGAGAAGATAAGGTTGTGCTCCTAGGTGACTTCAATGCCAGAGTTAGTAGGTGTACTGACATTTGGCAGGGAATCATAGGGAGAAGTGGACTGGGCAAGTGTAATCTCAAAGGCCTAATCCTCCTTGTGTGCTGCACACAGCCCCACTATCACCAATACCTTGTTTAGGCAGGCTGTCAAATTCAAGGGTTTGTGGCAAAACCCATGATCCAAACACTGGCATCTAATTGACTACATTATTCTCAGAGAAAGAGATTGCCAAAATGTCCTTATCACGCAGGCCATGGGTGGTTCAGACCACTGTGACACTGATCATCGGCACATAAGAGCCAAGCTCTCACTTCATGTCGCCCCAAAACAGCGAACGCAACAAGCCTCCAGAAGAGGTTTTAACACTAGTGTCTGGAGGTTCCAACGGTAGCAAATGACTTCAGAGAGCAGCTCAAATATGAGCTGATAAACAACCTGACAACAAACAACCCAAATCCCAGCATCGAATGGAGTATTCTCGACACTCGTGACAAAATCCTGCAGAGAGACCCTTGGCCAGGTCGAAAGAATATACTGGATGAAAATGACCCAGAAATCAATGTACTCGTCAATGAGAAACGTGCTGCTTTAACTGACTGGCAGAACAACCCTCACTCTTGAACCAAAGCTGATACCTTTCGCAAAAAGAAAGCGGTAGCCCAGCACAAACTTCGCAATCTAGAGAAAGACTTTTAAAAATGAAATGCAAAAAAACTGCAGATCGACACAATATGCGCAAAGTTTTTTATTCCACCAAAGCATTTTATGGGCCAATCACTTTTGTAGCAGCCCCTCTCTGCTCATCCGCTGAAAAGAGGACTACCATTCGCTGCTCATTCGAAACACTGATATAGATATCCTGACTGTCTTGAATAAAGGCAAAAGCTAAGGTGTTCCAGTGTTTCCCTTTTCCTGTGTGGTTTTATCGAGATTTATCTTGTCCATGATTCCATTGTGAATCTACATGATATATATAGTGAACCCACACTTTACGCGGTCAATTGAACCCACGGAGGCCCATGTAAAGCGAGAAACGCGTAAAGTGAACAACATAACATATGAGATTAATTGAAATAGAGACCGGGCCGACCCCCAAACTCCACTTTTTCCCGACACAATACCTATGTTTTAGTAAAAATAACATCTTAATTTTATGATGGTACACGCCCACAATTAATATTTAAGAGAAATAGAGAAATACAGTTGCCAAGTTAATGTCCATTCAAATAATAGACTCAACTCGCCCTCCCCCTCTTCTCACACTCTACTCTCTGAGAAATGTTTGGGGGAAAAAACTAGATTTTAAGGTATTGTAATAAATAATACCTCAAACTAAAGTTAGGATAATATAATTGACATTGCTGGATTCCTTGCAAGACCAGGAATATTTTGAATATAAATGTCATATATTTTGCACAAAAGATAACATATTTACTCAGAGTAAACAAAATACTTACACTAGATCTAAAATTTTTGTCTAATGCTAAATCTATGATGTTTATATTCAAAATGATCATCAAATTGTAAGAATTCCAGCAATGTAAATTATATTCTGGCCGGGTAATTTGTATGAATTTTATGAGCTAAAAGAAATATCTTCAATTAATAAAAAAAAAAATATTCTTCACGACACTATCTGTCAATCAAAATACCCTCCCCCCCCTCTTCCCACCACGCCAGCTGGGATTGTGGGTCCCTCCCTCCCCCCCACCCCAACCTTCCCTCCCTACCAGAGAAATGTTTGGGAGAAAACAGAATATTTATCTTTTTAGTAATAAATAATACCTCAGACTAAAGTTAGGATAATATAGCTCACATTGCTGGATTCCTTGCAAGACCTGGAATATTTTGAATATACACCTCATATATTTTGCACAAAGATAACATATTTGGTCAGAGTAAACAAAATACTTAAAGTAGATCTAAAATTTGTATGTCTAATGCAAAATCTATGATGTTTATATTCAAAATGATCATCAAATTGTAAGAATTCCAGCAATGTAAATTATATTCTGGTCGGGTAATTTGTATGAATTTTATGAGCTAAAACAAATATCTTCAATAAATAAACAAAATATACTTACCCAAATACTATCTGTCAATCAAAATACCCCACCTCCCCCCCTCTTCCCACCTGCTCCCTGGGTCCCTCCCTCCCTCCCTACCCCTCACCCCCACCTTCCCTCCCTACCAGAGAAATGTTTGGGTTATAACAGTATATTTACATTTTTAGTAATAAATAATACCTCAGACTAAAGTTAGGATAATATAATTGACATTGCTGGATTCCTTGCAAGACCAGGAATATTTTGAATATACACGTCATATATTTTGCACAAAAGATAACATATTTGCTCTGAGTAAACAAAATACTTGCATTAGATCTAAAATTTGTATGTCTAATGCAAAATCTATGATGCTTATATTCAAAATGATCATCAAATTGTAAGAATTCCAGCCATGTAAATTATATTCTGGCCGGGTAATTTGTATGAATTTTATGAGCTAAATAAAAAAAAGTATACTTCACCCGCGTATATGAGTAGATGCACCGCGGAAAGTGGGAATTCCGGTTCTGGCAGGGTACTGCGTAAATGTAGAAACGCATAAAGCGGGGTATTAGTGTATATATATATATATATATATATATATATATATATATATATATATATATATATATATATATATATATATATATATATATATATATATATATAACATGCGGACTTGAACATATAATAAAACACCACACCAGCCAGGACTCGAACCCTAGACCTTATGCGTGTGACCAGGGAATGCTACCGACCATGCCACAAGGACACTAAAAGCAATTCTAGAATATGTTATATTTCATACAAAGCCTGTTCATCGAGCTGATTGTGCCGTGAACCTCCCATTGGGGATTGCCCGTGCCACTTATGTGCAGGGAGTAGCATTTTACCAAATCCAGCTGGTATGAAATGCATTTTATATGGACTAAAATGAAGTATATATATGGTACCTCGTGTTTCATACCAGCTGGATTCAGTAAAATGCTACTTCCTCCACATAAGAGGCACGGGCAATCCCCAATGGGAGGTTCACGGCGCCATCAGCTCGATGAACAGGCTTTGTGTGAGATATAACATAGTCTAGGATTTCTTTTAGTGTCCTTCGACCAGTCTTGGAGCCCACGGAGGTCCTTCTGCAGCTCTTCACACTCCGGTTGGTTCTTCATTTCCCGAAATAACTTGACATCATCGGCAAACATTTATATGGAGGAGTGTACAACGTCAGGCATGTCATTTATGAAACAAACAAACAACAGCGGGCCCAATACACTGCCCTGTGGTACCCCGCTTGTGACAGGTACAGATGATGATTTCGTGCCATTAATCACCACACACTGCTTGAGGTCATGTAGAAAGTCTTCTATCCACGCTAGGACATTTCCCCGAATTCCGTACCCTTCCAGTTTGATTTTCAGCCTTTCGTGGGGTACACTATCGAAAGCCTTGGCAAAATCTAGGTACCTGTAAATATTGTCGATATTACCACCCCGTTCCAGAATATGGGTCCAAATATCCAATACCTTGAACAATTGTGTTAAGTAAGAGTGCCCCGGCATAAAACCGTATTGGCAATCCTTTACAAGGTTGTTTCGTAGTAGATGTTCCATTGCGGCATCTCTGATAATACTCTCAAGTACTTTACATATTATGCTGGTCAGGCTCACCGGTCAATAGTTGTTCGTCGAGTGACGTTTGCCCTTCTTGAAGATAGGACTCGCATAAGCCACTTTCCATTCACTAGGGACCTTTCGTTCATCCAGGCATTTACAAAACAGGATCTTCAGGGGCTCGGCAAGCTCGTTGCACAACTCTCTTAGCACTCTAGGATGCACCATGTCAGGGCCGGGACTCTTATGGACCTTTAGACTGGACAGTTTATTTCTAATACCCTCTTCTGTGAACACAATGTGGGTCAGTACTGTGTCGAACCGTCTGTCCTCAAACGCAGGAAGGTTAATTGCATCCTCTCCTGTGAACACCGAGGAAAAGAAACTGTTCAATGCCTCAGCTTTATCCTCATCAGAATCTGCATAACTACCATCTTCAAGCCTCAGGTCTGATACTCCTACTCGCGTTTTTAATTTCGACTTTGCATAGCAGTAAAATGCCTTTGGGTTTGACTTGACCTCGCTTGAAACCAGCCTCTGAAACTCCTTTTCAGCCCTTCTACACTCTATCTTTGCTTGGTTTCTGGCTCTTGCATATATCCTCCTGTCCTGCTCATCGTTTGACCCAACCCATGTCTTGAATTTCTGGGTTTTCTTCTTAACTCTGTTGACCGCCGCATGGTTCATATGTAGGGATCCCTTGGTATTCCTAGAGGCACTGGGTTTGTTCTTGGGTATATATTTATCGATCAAATGGGTTACTTTACTAGTTATGATATTCAGCGTAGTGTCTGCATTCTTGTGCCTAAATGAGTCAGGCCAGTTGATACCTCTCATCTCTTCCCTCATCGCATTGTAATTTTCCTTGTAATAATTGCACCTTGGCCTGGCCTTATCCTGAACTAGGTAACAGTTAAATCTGAATGACAACACTATATGGTGACTGGTGCCAACTGGGGCAAGGTGTTCCAGTTTGGCCACCATACCCTCCTCGTTTGTTATGATGAGGTCAAGTGGCTTTGGTGTTTGCTCCCCTCTGTAATGTGTCGGATCTCTAACATGTTGGAACAGAAAATTATCTCTCAGAGTTTCTACAAAAAAAGTAACAGGGTTATTCCAGTCATTTGGGGTGAACTCGTTTCTCCAGTTGATGTCGCCATAGTTAAAGTCCCCCATGATAAGGAGGTGGCTAGGGTTGAGCATCCCGCGTTGTCTATTAAGGCTCTTACGTTCTTTTGATTTAGTGGGCTACAGTTTGGGGAACTGTAGATACACCCAACGATAAGTAAGTCCCCTCCCTTTAATTTAATTTTACACCACTTGGACTTTTCAAAAACATCCTCTCCCTGTACCTTCGCCTGACTGGCTATAAGGTCTTGCCTAGCATAGATAACCACACCCCTCTTGCAAGTTTCTTGAGAAAGGCTCGCAAATGAGTCATATCCAGCAATACTGAACTCACATTCCTCTGGGTCGATTCTCCTGTTCTTGTACAACAGTTCTACAACTCCCACAATATCTGGTTGGTGTACTTTCAGTAATGTTTCAAACTCCTCTCTATTATCAAGAAACGTGTCAGTATTAGTGTACATGACATTCAGGCCATAATTTGTTCACAGTGACATCTCTGCTCTTAGTAGTAACCCCGTCCTCCTCCGCATTCTCAGAAGCTGCAGCATTTGCTAAGTACACTGTATTTTGCAGGGTGTGGTTCAGATATCTAGACGGCCCTTCTCTCTTAACGATCTTCAAGCATGAAGTGCTTCCCCATCTGGAGTACTGTCACCCTGTCTGGTCCACGAGATATGCTAGGGACTGTCAGTTGGTTGAAAATGTTCAAAGGAGGGCCACCAGACTGGTGCCTGCCGTTCGGCACCTCAGCTACCCTCAGAGATTGGAGCACCTGAACTTGCCTAGCTTATACTACAGACGGGCAAGGGGTGACCTAATAGAGGTGTATAAGCATCTCAAGGGGCACTACTCAGTCAAGTGCCCCACGCTCGCCCCACAAGGGGTCACAGCTCAAGATTGAAGAAGATGCAAGTCCAGAAAACTATGAAGGCAAATTTTTTCGGAGTGAGAATTGTGAACTCTTGGAACAATCTACCAGAAAGTGTTGTGACGGCACCGAGTGTGAGCTCTTTCAAGACAAGACTTGACATTTAGGAGCCGGTGCATGCCCAGTACTTGCCAACAGTGCGTAACAGAGACGTGACCATCGCCCATGCGGCTAACGAGCCAATCAGTGGTGAAGAGGATAAAAGTAAGTAAAGTATAGACTGGTGAGCCTGACCAGCATAATATGAAATGTACTTGAGAGTATTATCAGAGATGCTGCAATGGAACATCTTCTACGAAACAACCTTGTAAAGGATTGCTAACACGGTTTTATTGTTGACTGCTAGTCTGTTTTAACTCTAATGATTCATATTACACTCCACGAACGCAAAACATGAATGGGTAGCTGGTTAGCTATCCCTAGGAAGAAAGGCATTTTTCCCATTCATTTTACAGTCAGGATCCCTCCCATTAAGTCCTGCCTTCGAACACAGTTGTCAATACGTTGTTATTCCACTTTCTACTGGCAAGCTCAAGCTTGAATTAGTTTATGTAAATCAACTTTAGTAATTCGCCAGACCTTTGTCAACTGAGGGTCATCCTTGAATGAGTAAGAGTTGGTTTGTTTGTGGTTTCTGTCTTTGCGCGAGTAGTGATCCCTGGCAACTCATGGGTATATAACCACGGGGGAGAGGGAGAGAGAGTCCCGTGACGTCCTCTCCCGTTTGTTCCCAGGTATGTACTGTAGATGTGTTCCCTAGCCATTCAGTTTGATTCAGTCTTTGTAGTGAATTATCAGTGTTCATGCTTTAACAGTTGAATTGTCATTCACCCAGTGTAAGAAGTAATATAAAGTAAATGTCGTCTGACGTTGCGAGACGAAAGATTTGTTGTGAGTGTGTTGTGACGTCCTCTCCCGTTTGTTCCCAGATCCAGGGTGGGCTTATTTGAATACCCCATCGGCTGCTGAGCCGGTGGGTAACAAGCAGGGATCAATATATGCACTGATGTCGGTGATTCAACATGATTGAGACGGCAGGTCCGCTTCGTGGGCCTCAGACACCAGACTCGCCATGTGTCTGGCTTCCACCGACCACAACAGCAGTCGTCAATTGTTGCAGGCGCCAGTGTATACCCTGGGACATGCTTTGGAGTTATATGGCCCACAGTGTTGTTGTATATGTTTGGGGATAATTAGTTGGAAATAATTATCCCATGTTGGGCAGTGGACCCCTGTATTTGTTGGTATCAGTTTAACATGTATGTTGTGAGTGCATCTCATATGCACTACCAACAGTCTGTGAAGTATCATATGCCAGTTTGTCTTATAACTGGTTATACTGGAAAGTACCTAGTAATGTGTGAGAAGTAAAGTTGTCCACTTGGGACTATGAGTAAAGCCTGGTAACTGTAATGAAATGTACCACTAGAAGATGTGGGTGAAGTAGAAGTACCCACTTGGGGTGGCAGTTAAGTAAAGCCAAGAGTTGTCATGTAACTATATGTAATGTAATATAACACCAGTAAGGTTGTGCGCAGTAAGAGTATAATATCTGAGTAAATTGCTGTTGAGTAAAAATAAGAAAATACCGAGTCTGCAATAAGCAGAGGAGTGCACCTTGAAGTTATGTGTTAATAATACCTTTTCCCCACTTTGATTCCATATTAATAAACCTGTTCTTAGAGTATTTTAGGAGTACAGTAAAACTTTGATTAACCGAACCTCGATTAACCGACTTTCGGATTAACCGTCAATCCCAAACTCCTATTATTTTTTTTTTTTTTTTTTTGCAGGGATTAGCCCACCCGGGCACAGGTCACTGACCCACATCGTGGCCTGGGGGGCGATAATGTAATAATATTAATAATGATAACGATAATAATAATAATAATAATAATAATAATAGTAATGAAAAAAAAATCAAGAGTGAGAAACAATATATGTATGTGTGTTGTCAATAGTAAGAGAAGCAATTGAGACTGCAATTGTGTGTAAATGAGGTAGAAAGTCAGATTAGCAACCTGGGACTTGGTCACAATTTTTGTGATGACATATGTTCTTTGACTTTTCCATTTTTATTCACGGTTTCTGTGCTGGCTCATATTTATTTACTAAAGTGGTTAATGTTTTAAAGCAAATTCTATTGAAATATGAATGGCAAATGAACAAAAATGAATAGAGGGAATTAAATGAGGTAGGTTTGGGAAAGGTACTTTGAAAATGTATGTCTTATTTCCGTAAACTTTATGTACTATTAACCGACCTTTCGGATTATCCGTCGGCCCCTTCCCCCCATATGTGGTCGGTTAATTGAGGTTTTACTGTATTAATTTTTCCCACAGTAGTTCACCTTTATTTCCGTCCAAGTTACCCTGATATCAGAATTACAATACTCATGTGCCTTAAGACCCTCGACATGCTACCATAAAGAACTAAGGTTATGCAGTAACCATTGAATTGAAGTAAGTAGAAAGAACAATTGAATTGAAGAACTAAGACAAGAAAGTATGAATAAGATAAGGTGAGTAGAGTGAAGGAAGAACCGCCGCTCTTACATTATGCCAGTGTCGTGCGACAAACCTTCCGTGCACAAAACCTTCTGGGAGAACTCACTACCCATGCGCACCAAGGTCATGAGATTTCCTGCGATATTTCTTGAGCATTGGTTTTGTACGTGTGTTATGAAAACATTTTTTCATCAGAAATATAAATTTTCTTTCAATACCGAACAGTTTTCGTGTAACCAGGAAGAGCTAGAGAATACATGGTAAGCAATTCTTATTGTGAAAGTAACGAATTTTGACATGTTTTGCGACTGATTTGCTAACCCATGTTGCATTGGCAGTGCACGTCGCAGTCCCTCATTCACATTTAAAACTAAAGTTGTCTTTGTGCATGCGCATATTATACAACCAGAAGGTTTATCGTACCGGAAGATTTGTCGCATGACGCCGGGGCGCTCCTGCTTAACACAATTGCTCAAGGTATTGGATATTTGGACCCATATTCTGGAACGGGGTGGTAATATCGACAATATATACCTAGGCAGCTATCAAACAGGGAGGTACTGTAGTGGATTCCTTCCCTACAAACGCCGTGTGTCGCTGACTAGCTGACCCCCGCGAATCTACCACCGTATCCCTCGTGGTCAAGGTCAGGTAACCAGTGACGCCGAACAAAGCGGGGGCCTACCATCAAGCCATGCCTACCCCCGCTATATAAGACCTCACCTGGCCGTCATCGACCTCTTTCTACTTACCGCCACCAGCAAGCAACATCTCTCAACAGCTCCACACCACACGCTCCCTCAGAAAGCTCCTCACCTTACAGGAACTCTGAGCAAGCTTCGCCCGACCTAGTATCTCTTTAACACTGTGCTGTGCAACAATATATACACGGGAAACACATTGTGACTTTCTATTCTACCTCAATCCTGAGTGTTGGATATATTACGTGTACGGACGTTGTGAGGCCAAATAAGAGACCCTGACAACCTGCCACAACAGTAGCTACAGCCTACAGTACTACCGCCTGGGAAGATATTGAAAGCATAATGTGTTGTCTAATGTGTAGTATCTTACATTATTTAGTGGGAGAATGAAAAGCCACATGCTACGTCTACCTGGAGCGTTTATTCTCTGTTGTTGTAACAACGTGCCTAACACATTTCGTGATTACACAAGCCTAAACACTTTCTGACTTTGGTAAGAAGTAACATAATATATGATGTATGTATAATCAATAAAGGCAGCATATAAACATACACATATATAACACTATTTCTCCCTTTCAAAAGAAAGCATGGCTGCAACAAATCCTAAATAAACAAAACTTACAGAATTACATATGGCAGGGAAGAAGAGAATAGAACACAACAAATATAACTTCCTAACTAAACAGTTTTGAAAGGTGTAAGAGTGTACCATCGTACGATATGTTTTCCCATGTTGAGTGGGGGGGGCTTGTCCTTGGCAGCGCCTGGTGGCCAGTGTCCAGCTGACGCTGTTATAATAAAGTCTATAGAAAACATGGTCTATGACTCCAACCTCTCACATGGCGCAGTGAGTAGGATATGTCGGGGCCCGACACGCCATTACAGCCCTGACAAGAACGCTGACATGGCCCCTACACGTCCACGATTCTCGACGCCCTCAAGGGGACGCCAGGGCTTCTCTACACCGGCCGGGAACACCGCGCGTGCCCAGCAGCAGGCCATGAGTGCATTGATGGCTCAGATGGCGTCTCTAGGTGCTGGCGGTGGTCATGCTTCTATGCCGGTCATGAAGCCCTCAGCAGCTGTCGCTCCAGAGAAGTGTGAGGCAGAAATGCCAGCAGCTGCGTTTATGACATGGAGGCGGTCCATGGAGTCATGGGTGCTGCTGAACGGGTGGCCACAGCTGGTGGCCACACTCCACATTCGCCTGAACTGCGTCCCCGCACTCCAAAGAGTGATTGACTCGAGATACCCCAGCGGTCAGTGGGAGCAGCTCTCGCCCAAAGAAGCCTTGGACGCCATCAGTGGAATGGTTCTTCAATCTTCAAACCAAGCTGTGAAATGGAACGAGTTTTTCAACAGCAAACAAGGTGAAGAGGAGCCCATGAAAAGGTATTTTCAACGATGCTTCTCAGAAGCAGTGGAGTGTCACTTTAAATGTCCCACCTGTGATAACGACCTCTCTGAGTACATGCTATTACGTAAAGTTATGGTGGGCCCGAGTAACCCAGTGTTGAAAAGGGAAATTTTCCAGGGGTACTCTAGTTATAATAGTGTTGAAGTGCTTAGAAACAAATGCATGTTATTTGAGGCAGCAGTGAGAGATGCTGGTGTATTGTGTCGTACGTCTGGCCAGGCAGTGGTGGGAACAGTTGCGGAGGCAGTGGCGGGTGGTGATGACGTCACCGGTGAGCCTGAGGTAGCTGCCGCCCGACCTCCACACCCGAGTCGCGCACATTGTGGTAACTGCGGCGTGTCACATGCCCCTGGTAAAAGTAACTGCCCTGCAAGTGGGGCTACATGTCGCAATTGCGGTAAGGTTGGTCACTTCAAAAGGTGTTGTAGGAGTAAGTCAGCCCTAAGTGCTCCTATGGATGTGTCAGGCGCTGTTACAGTGGCAACAGCCCAGCTATCCCACCACCCCAGGTTACAAGTGTTCGTGTCCCAGGCCGGGAGCAATTCCCCCGCCACCCCTGTGCTGGCTGTAGCCGACACGGGTGCTATGGTGTGTGTGGCAGGCGCATCCCTGCTCCGGGACATCGGTTTGTGTCCGGGGCAACTTCGGGCCCGTAATGGCTTAAGGGACGTGGCGAACAAACAGCTCAAGTGTCTGGGGTCCGCCCCCTGCCGCCTCGGTGTGGACGAGGGGTCCACCGTCCAGGAGGTCTACTTCGTGCAGACAGCCAAGGCCCTCTATCTGTCATTGGAGGCCTGCAAGTGCCTCAACTTGGTGCCTGTCGACTTCCCGCTCCATAGACGTGCTGTGGCTGCCGTGGGCGATGGAGGGGAGCGGCACACTGCCGACGATCTACCTCCGAACCGTTTACCTGAGAGCAGCCGTTTCCCGCCGAGGCCAGTTGAGATACCCTTGCCTCCTTTGGAGGAGAATGTGGCCAGGCTGGAAGCATGGCTACTCACGCACTTTTCGTCTACCGCATTCAACACCAGCAGGTCCCCACTGCCAGTCATGACTGGTCCCCCTCACCGTATCCACCTGACGCCCGGCACGACCCCCTATGCCTGTCACACACCCGCTACCATTCCGAAACACTGGGAAGCGGAGGTGAAGGCCCAGTTGGAGGAGGACGTCAGGAGAGGCGTCATCCAGCCAGTGCCTGCTGGTGAGGCTACGGAGTGGTGCGCCAGGATGGTCGTGGTGGCCAAGAAAAACGGTCAGCCCAGGCGCACTGTGGACTTCCAACGCCTCAATGCAAGCTGTCTGAGGGAGACGCACCACACACCTGCACCATTCGACATGGTGTCTGGGGTGCCAGTGCACTCGTTCAAAACCGTCGCCGACGCCTTTTGGGGATTTCATCAAGTGGAGTTGGAGGAGGAGAGTAGACGCCTGACCACATTCATCACGCCGTGGGGACGTTTTCGATACTGCAGGACGCCCATGGGACATTGCTCAGCGTCAGATGCTTACACCAAGAGGTTTGACGACGCTATTCAGGATGTGCCCCGCAAGTACAAGTGCGTGGATGACACTCTCCTCTATGACTCCAGTGTGAAGGGGGCGTTCTGGCACACTTACGATTTTCTGGAGACCTGCGCTCGCACAGGTATCACGCTGAAACCAGAAAAGTTCTTGTTCTGCAGGAGAGAAGCTGAGTTTGTGGGTTTCCTCCTGGGGTGGGACCTGTACCAGCCCACTGCCCAACGTCTGTCAGCCATCAAGGACTTCCCCATGCCGGATCAGCCATCAATCACTGACATCAGGTCCTGGCATGGCCTGGTTAATCAGTTGGCTCCCTTCCTTGCCACTGCACCTGTGATGGAGCCCTTCCGTGAGCTCCTCAAGAAGCCAGTGGGCAAGCAGGTGTATTGGGACGACCAGCTGCGGCTCAAGTTTCGCCAGGCCCAGGACACCATCTGTCAGTTGGCCAGAGACGGCTTGGTGTACTACGACAAATCCAGGCCTACGGCAGCTGTCACTGATTGGAGCAGGGAGGGCATCGGCTTCGTCGTCCTGCAACAATACTGTGCCTGTGCCTCTCCAGAGACGCCCTTCTGCTGCAGAGGAGGGTGGCGGTTGGCTCTGTGTGGTAGCCGACATCTGAGCACGGCCGAGGCCGGTTATGCTGCAGTAGAAGGGGAGGCCCTGGCTGTGGTGTGGTGCCTGCGCAAGGCCAGGCTGTTCCTCCTTGGCTGCCCGAACCTCATTCTGGTGACGGACCACCGCCCCTTAGTTGGCTTGCTAGGGGACAGAGCCTTCACGGATGTGGCGAATCCGCGCCTGTTCAGGCTCAAGGAGAAGACCCTGCAGTACCGATTCACGGTCAAATACTTGCCAGGGAAGCGGAACTGTGCAGCTGACGCCCTATCCCGCTTCCCCTCCCTCAGGGCGGCGCCTGATGCGGAGGACATGGACCAAGAGGAGGACCTGTGCGCTGCAGTGTGTGCAGTCACAATCGCAGCACTGGATCAGGATGGGTGCATCACTATGGACGAAGACACAGTGTGCAAAGCGGCGGCGGACGACCCAGTGTACCAGATTCTAGTGTCGAGGGTGCTGGCGGGCGACTGGCACCCCCACAAGTCACAGGAGGTGGCCTGTCTGCGCCCGTACTTCTCGGTGAGGGACAGGTTGGCTGTGGTCAGAGGTTTGGTCACCTACACCTTTGACCAGGGCTGCGTGCGCCTTGTCATCCCCGACTCCCTCCGCCACCGAGTCGCCGTTAACCTGCATGTGGGGCACCAGGGCCTCGACTCAATGCTCAGGCGGGCCCGGCAGTCTGTCTATTGGCCTGGCATGGAGGGTGACCTGCAGTATCATCGGTCCCGGTGTGCTGCTTGCGAGACCCACGCCCCTTCCCAGCCTCCGGAGTCGTTGGTTCTGACCCCAGCTCCAGACTATCCCTTTCAACAAGTGGTGGCCGATTTGTTCCACCTGCAGGGCCGCACGTACCTAGCATATGCTGACCGACTGACAGGTTGGCTGGAGATCGCCCACTTCCCCAACGAGGCCACCTCTAGAAAAATCATCGCCAGTCTGCGGGCCTACTTCACGAGGTGGGGGGTACCTGAGCAGATCTCCACAGATGGAGGTACCAACCTTGCCAGCCTTGAGATGACAGATTTCCTCAAGTCATGGGGGGTCGAGGTGCGCCTCTCGTCGGCCCACTTCCCCCAGTCCAATGGCAGGGCAGAGGCTGGGGTCAAGGCTGCCAAGAGGCTCCTCAGGGATAATACTGGGCCCGGGGGTAGCCTGGACTGCGATAGGACATCCCAGGCCCTCCTCCAGTACCTGAACACGCCTCTGCGGGGGGTGAACAAGTCGCCCGCCCAACTTGCCACCGGCCGCCAGCTCCGTGACGGCGTTCCCGTGGCCAGACAGCACTATAAGGTGGACCAGCACTGGCGGCGGGCACTTCGTATGAGGGAGGTGCGCTTGGCCGAAACACAGGATGGGGTCCTGTCGCGGAGGGAGGTATCCCGCCAGCTGGCTCCCCTAGTCGTGGGCACGCAGGTGCGTGTGCAGGACGCAGCTACCAAGCTCTGGGACAGGACAGGCATAGTGGTGGAAGCCCGCCCTCACAGGCAGTATGCCGTCAGGTTGGGTGGCAGTGGCAGGGTGTCCATCCGAAACAGACGCCACTTGCGAAACGGCTCCACACCTGTGCCTACTACTCCGGTGGTGCACCAAGCTGTGCCTCCTGGGCCCCCTTCTGCTGTGCCCTCCATACCCGCGCCCTCCTCCGCACCCACGGCCCCTCCCCAGTCGAGCGCGGCCAGGCCCAGGAGAGGCCGTAGGCCTCCGGGGTGGTTGACGGACTACGTGGTGTAGTGTATGTGATGTAAAATCAGTTTAGAGGTTTTTTTTTGTTTGTTTTTTTTTCCTTTGTTTGACTCGTTTTTCCTGCATTATTGTTGTTTTTATGAATGCATTGTTTTCCTTTTGTTAGTTCAAAGGTGCATTGTCATTTCCTTTTAACTTGGGGGGGAGATGTAAGAGTGTACCATCGTACGATATGTTTTCCCATGTTGAGTGGAGGGGGCTTGTCCTTGGCAGCGCCTGGTGGCCAGTGTCCAGCTGACGCTGTTATAATAAAGTCTATAGAAAACATGGTCTATGACTCCAACCTCTCACAAAAGGCCTGTTCACAATTCAGATAATTAGAGGTCTAATTTAATTACAAGTCTCCTAACTCTGTTTAATCTTCTAGGACTATTCCCTCCATCAAGTTTTACAGGGGTTTCACTTGCACTCTGTGCATTATCAGTGACAGCCGTATCATCACTACAGTCACTTGACACAGTGAGTGGATGCTGGGAAACATCATCTTTCACATTATCATGATGATCATCTGAAACTGTGTCAAGTTTATTATCATGTTCTGGTGCTACATTCATCTCGGCATGTGCCTGAATAATGTGATCCACATGAACATATCTCAAAGAGTTACCACATTTCACTAAATATGTCCTAGATCCACATACCTTGTCAGTGACACCAGTTATCCACTTTGCATGTACAGTACCATAACCTTTAGCCTTGTTCCTAACTCTCACCCTATCATTTACCTTGAACACTTTTTCACTGGAACTCTCATCATAATACATCTTTTGTTGAGCTTGTTTCCTCTCTACAACTTCAAACAGACTTGGCTTAACTAAACTTAATCTTGTTCTCAACTGTCTCTTCACCATTAACTCTGCAGGAGTACATCCTGTCACACTATGTGGCGTGGTTCTATCCGAGTAAGAAATTTGCTCATCTGTGTTTCATTGATTTTCCTAAAGTTCCTTGAATTACCTGCTTGGAAAGTGCTTCCTTTACAATTCCAACTGATCTCTCAGATGCACCATTAAAGGCAGGATGATAGGGTGGGGTACATGCTTTACACCGTTGAGTCTCATGAAATTTTTAAACTCTGATGATTGGAATGGAGGACCATTGTCAGAAACTACCTCTTCTGGTATTCCATGTTCAGCAAATATTAATCTTAATTCATCAATGGTGCTACCAGCATTAGTACTGTACACGTGCTTAACATCAATCCACTTTGAATGACTATCAATTAATATAAGAAATTTGTCTGTTCCCTTATCACAGAAGTCAATGTGTACTCTTTGGACGGGACGGGTAGGCCATTTCCAGGTTTTCAAAGGTGTGCTGAGTGGCATACTCCTAACATTCTGACAAACAGAGCACTCACGTACCATCATTTCTATTTCACCATCCAGTTTAGGCTACCACACAAAACTTCTGGCCAATGCTTTCATAGCACATATACCTGGATGTTCAAAATGCAATTCATTCCAAATTTGCCCTCAAAAACACTGTGGAATTAACACTCTCATAACCCACAACACACATCCCTGTTCTACTGATAATTGACATCTTAAATGATACGGTTGAAAGTCTAAGGATGGACAAATCTCTGGCCATCCATTTAGTGTATACTCCAGGACTCTTCCTAATACAACATCTTTCCTAGTTTCATGAGCAATCATTCTGGAGGTGACTGGAAAATCTTCTGTTAACATGGTTACAGCATAAACCTTAGGCTCTACTCCATCATTTGATCCACTACATGGCAACCTTGACAAAGCATCTGCATTGGAATGATCCTCTGAACGTCTGTACTGTTTCTCATTGAATTGAATTGAATAGAAACAGTTTATTTAGCCAGAAAAATACAGATACACAGTGGATAATAATAACAATATTAAGATGGCTGAGCCAGTTGAGAACCTAAGCTCTCTTTGAGGCACCTGATATATAATGGGGGAGCAGTACAACCTGGGTTGTACAGTAATAAGGTTGAACAAGAGGACAGAGCTGTCAGGATTATGTCTAGTTGGCAATTATGTTTATTGCAATGGCAATTACTTATTTATTTACATGATAATTTCCAATAAAACGGTTTTGATGGTACAATAAAAGCAGGTACTGTAAATATATTAAGTGTTACAAGAAATATTAATACTTCGACAATATATATTTTTTAAGAGATGGTTTAAAGGAAGGGAGCGTAGTCTTTGCTCGGATGTGTGGGGGTAAGTTGTTCCACACCTTCACACCATGATATTTTATGGAGGTCTGGGACTGAGAGGAGCGCCATGGGCCATGGGGGGTGGTCTCAGTAGCTCTGGGCACCTTAAGTTGTTTCTCTGATTATTCCGGAACTGGAAATAATTATTGTCAAGTAAGTGATTGATAGATTTGTAAACAAAGAGGACACAGCAGTAGGTGTTAATATCTTCGAATTTTGAAAATTTCAAAACGGCAAATATTTTGTTTGTGTGGTCTGTTTTTTCAAGTAGGTCATTTTCCGCACAACTCTCTTATGTGCAGTAACCAGAGATTTTGTTTTAGAAGAGGCAGAGGCCCCCCATAGTGTGTGACAGTGTATCAGGTGTTGGTAAACAAGATCATGATTGATTTCTTTCATTGCTGTGAGAGTGAGTGACTGTCGAGTGTGTTACATGATACCGCACTGTTTATTGATTTTACTGTGAATGGCTTGCATGTGGTTTCTCCAGTTAAGTTTCTCATCAACAATAACTCCGAGGAATTTAGTATTTTGTTCACGTTTGAGGACTATATTACCAAGGTAAAGGGGGTCCAAGTCTGGGGGTAAGTTTTTCCTTCTGTGAAAGATCGTGTAGTGGGTTTTCTCATAGTCATATGAAGACAATATCACAGCCCATCTCTGCATTCTTACTGCAGCAAATGTAGGAACAGATGATTTAGGACCCAAAATTGCCAAGAGAGGCTTGTGATCAGTTATTAAGAGAAAATTCCTCCCATATAAATACTGGTGACATTTCTTTACTACAAATGTGAAAGACAAAGCCTCTTTCTCTATTTGTGCATAATTTTTCTCGCTTTGGGTAAAAGTTCTCGAGGCATATGCAATGGGTCTTTCTTCACTGTTATCCATTACGTGACTTATGACAGCACCTAATCCATAGACCGATGCATCACAAGTAAGCTTTAGTGTTCTACTGGTATCATACTGGACCAAAACATAAGTACTAGACAGAGCAGCTTTACAATCTTCAAATGACTTCTGAGTTGCACTGTTCCATTTCCATGGCATCCCTTTCCTGAACAGTTCATGCAGAGGGGCTAAAACTGATGAAAGTCCACTCAAGAACATTGAATGATACTGTATCATACCTAGGAAAGCTTTCAATTCACTGACATTTTTTGGAGCAGGTAAATTAACTATGGCTCCTACTTTATCTTCTACAGGTCTCAGCTCTTCTGCATTCACTTTATAGCCAAGATAAGTTACTTCTTTATCTAGGAATGAACATTTGCTCTTGTTGATCCTGACATTGTATGCCAACAATCTTTCGAATACTGTAGCTAGGGTTTTGACATGATTTTGGATGTCACTGTCAACAAAAAGGACCTCATCCTGAAAACATAACACATTGGGAAGACCCACAAGAATTTTGTCCATGATGCACTGAAATAACTTTGGTGCACTTTTAACACCATAAGGCAACCTTTTGAACTTATACAATCCTTTATGAGTGTTGATGGTAAGGTACTGTTGACTTTCGGCATCAACAGAACCTGAGCATATGCTTGGGTCAAGTCTAACTTAGTGAAAATGGTTCCACCTTTTAGTGCAGCAAACAAATCTTGAGATGTGGGTAAGGGATATTGCTCGTCCTCTATAGCTTGATTAATGGTAACTTTATAATCACCACATACTCTAACAGATTTATCAGCTTTAAGTACAATTACTATAGGAGCAGCCCAATTGCTCTTGGAGGTTTTCACAATAATTCCCCCACTCACAAGTCTGTCTAATTCCTTCTCAACCTCACCTTTCAATGCATAAGGAACAGGTCTGGACTTAGCATATATGGGTGTAACATCTTTGTCAATGGTAATATGAGCTTCATAACCCTTTATACCATCCTGTCCCTTTACAAATAAAATCTTGTATTTTTCAAGCAATTTCTCAAGACCTGGAATACTGTTACACATTTTAACACTACTGTAAATATCTCCTTCCAGTCCATCTCAAGTTCACACAACCAGTTCTTGCCTAACAAAGTTGGTCTATTCACATAACTAGCTATAATTAATGGCAACTTTAAATTCTGATTTTTGTACTTTACCTCACACTCTAATTTACCTTCTGTGTTCAAAATCTCTCCAGGATAAGTTCTCAACTTGACACCTGAGTCTTCTAAAGGCACACGCGCAAATAGTTTCTTGTACAAATCTCTACTCATTATGGAGAAATCAGCTGCAGTATCCACTTCCATGGTTACAGGTGTGTCATTAATACACAAGTCCACATAATACCTATGTTTAACTTTCTCTTCATGACTGGTGTAAATAGTAAACACATGGGCACTCATATCATTATCAGGTTCAAAATTACTAACACTCTCATGAATACTGTTTTTTCATTTCCTTCTCTTTACCTTCAACGACATATACTCTACTTTTATCACTTCTGGCAGGGGCTGTAATTTCTTTCATACAGGCAGGAGCAATATGTCCAAAACACTGACAATTGTAACATCTTGAATTCTTGAACTTTCACTGAGAGCTTTCATGTTTCCTTAGGCATCTTTTACATTTTAAATCAGCACGTGTTCCTTGTTTTGTGGCAAAATTCTTCTTTCTAGCTACAGTTACTTTACACACTGAGCCAACTGTTTCACTACCAGAATTGGGAACAAATTCTTTGGTGTTTTTCTGTGCTAATTCCATGCTTGTAGCTATCTGATATGCGTTTTTAAAAGAAAAGTTAGTGGTGTTTTCATTAATTTATTTTATATTTTTTCATAATTCAGACCTATGGCAAACCTGTTTCTTAGAGCTCGGTTCAAGAACTGTCCAAAGTTACTGTGAATGGATAACTTTTCGAAGCAACTATATAATCACATACTGATTCATCTTTCCCTCTATCTCTTGTGCCAAATTTGTAACTTTCAGCGATCTCAAGTGGAGCAGGATCAAAATGTTGCTTCAGAATCTTTGTAATCTGAATCAGTGAGGAGTCTTTGGGCTTGTTTGAAACCAGCAAATTGACCAGAGTAGAATAAACATCAGCTCCTACCTCTGTCAAAAAGATTACTTTCCTTTTCTCTTCAAGGGCCTTCTTCTGAGCATCACCACCGTCGTCCATTAATTCATTTGCCAGAAAGAAGAAGTACATTCTCTCACAATATGATGTGAAGTCCTCCTTGACTGCAACAAGCTCTCCAACTCGTCTGATGTATGCCATGTTTGCTTTCTTCACTATTATTCTCCAGGTTTAGAGTATCCTTCCCTTCAGTGGTCACTATCTTCTTTTCAAGGACTTCACAAACACTTTGTAAATCCCATCCTCGTCGCCAGTGTAGTATCTTACATTATTTAGTAGGAGAATGAGAAGCCACATGCTACATCTACCTGGAGAGTTTATTCTCTGTTGTTGTAACAACATGCCTAACACATTTCGTGATTACACAAGCCTAAACACTTTCTGACTCTGGTATGAATTAACATAATATATAATGTATATATAATCAATAAAGCCAGCATATAAGCATACACATATATAACCCTGCTGCCATATGGCATCACAAAAAATGTGACGAAGTCCCAGGATGCTGAACTGACTTTCTGCCTCATTTACACACAATTGCAGGTTCTCAATTGTTTCTCTTACCATTGACAACACAACATACATATATTGTTTCTCACTCTTGATCTTTTTTTATTTTATTTCTTTATGGTTCTTTATTGTTATTATTGCAGTGTAATAATAATAATAATAATAATAATAATAATAATAATAATAATAATAATAATAATAATAATAATAATAATAATATTATTATTATTATTATTATTATATTTTCGCCCCCCAGGCCCCAATGTGGGACAGTGACCTGTGCCCGGGTGGGCTAATTCCTGTAAAAAAAAAAAAAAAATTGCCAAGGCTTTCTGCAGTGTATCCCACGAAAGGCTGAAAATCAAACTGGAAGGGTACGGAATTCGGGGAAATGTCCTTGCGTGGATAGAAGACCTTCTACATGACTGCAAGCAGTGTGTGGTGATTTAAGGCACGAAATCATCATCCATACCTATCACAAGTGGGGTACCACAGGGCAATGTATTGGGCCCGCTGTTGTTTGTTTGTTTCATAAATGACATGCCTGACGTTGTACACTCCTCCATACAAATGTTTGCCTATGACGCCAAGTTATTTCTGGAAATCAAGTACCAAGCGGATGTGAAGAGCTGCAACAGGATCTCTGTGAGCTCCAAGAATGGTCGAAGAAATGGCTGCTGAGATTCAATGTCACGAAATGTAAGAGGATGCCACTGGGACGTACCAACGGTAAGGAGGAGTATCAAATGTCCCAACGGGATGAAGAAACTGCACTATTTGAGACTGAATGTGAGAAGGACCTAGGTGTGTATGTTGACAATGAGCTGAAATTCTCGGGCCATTGAGAGAAGAAGGTAATTCAGGCAAATAAATTATTGGGTCTCTTAAGAAGTTCGTTCAGATATCTAGACGGTCCGTCCCTCGTAACGATCTTCAAGAGTGAAGTACTTCCCCATCTGGAGTACCGTCACCCCGTCTGGTCCCCAAGATATGCTAGGGACTGTCAGTTGGTTGAAAATGTTCACAGGAGGCCCACCAGACTTTTGCCTGCACTTCAGCACCTCAACTACCCTGAGAGATTGGAGCACTTGAACTTGCCTAGCTTCTACTACAGACGGGCAAGGGGCGACATAATTGAGGTGTGCAAGCATCTCAAGGGGCACTACTCAGTCGAGTGTCCTTACTTGGAGCTGGTGGACGCACGCCCCACAAGGGGTCACAGCTCAAGATTGAAGAAGCCGCAAGTCCAGAAAACTGTAAGGGCAAACTTTTTCGAAGTGAGAGTTGTGAACTCTTGGAACAATCTACCAGAAAGTGCTGTGATGGCACCGAGTGTGAGTTCATTCAAGACTAGACCTGACCAACAATTGAGCAGGTTCAGGTACATTCAGGAGCTGGTGCATGCCCAGTACTTGCCAACAGTGCGTAACAAAGACGTGACCGATCGCCCAAGCGGCTAACGAGCCGATCATTTGGTGAAGAGGATAAAAGAAAAAGAAAAGTAACATAGACGTGACCGATCTGTGGCGAAGAAGATTAAATTAAAAAAAAAAGTAAAAATAGAGTTACTACCACTCTCTATCATCCATGAATCTATGTAGCCTCCTTTTAATATTTTCCAGCATTCCAGCACTTACTGCAAAGTTGCTTAGCTTGTTCTACTCGTCCACCACCCTATTTGTGAACCAGCTCCTTCCTATCTCCCTCCTAAACCTAAACGTATCCAACTTAAATCCGTTGCTGTGAGTCTCATCCTGCTCGGATATTATAAGAAATTTATATAAATCTCCTTTATTGATTCCTTAAATATTTCTATCATATCTCCCCGCACTCTTCGTCTTTCTCGGGAATACATGCTTAGTTTCTTTAATCAATATTGATATGGAAGGTTTCTAAGTCTCGGAATCATTTTCGTCATTCTTTGCTGCACCGACTCCAGTGAATTGATATCCATTCCATAATATGGGCACCAGAACTGAACCGCATAATCAAGGTGCGGCCTGACTAGTGCAAGATATAGTTGCAATAAGACTACTGCACTCTTATTACTTATACTTCTAGATATAAAACCTAATCCTCTGTTTGCCTTATTTTGAATATTAACGCATGTGGAGATTGAGTTTCTAAAAATACAATTGCGTCTAGCATAAAAAATCCTACAACGATTTACACTTTCACATCACTAAGACGATCTTGATGATCTTATGTAGTTGTAATGACCACGGTCATACACGTCAGTTAATGTAAAATCAGACGATTCATATTATGCTCAATAGCCCACAAAACATGTAGCTAGGCTACATGGCTCTCACTCCGAAAAAATTTGCCCTCGCAGTTTTCTGGAATTGCGGCTTCTTCAATCTTGAGCTGTGACCCCTTGTGGGGCGAGCGTCCGCCAGCTCCAAGTAGGGAACATTCGACTGAGTAGTGCCCCTTGAGATGCTTATACACCTCAATTAGGTCATCCCTTGCCCGTCATTACAGTAGTATAAGCTAGGCAAGTTCAGGCGCTCCAAAATCTCAGGGTAGCTGAAGTGCCGAAGGGCAGGCACCAGTCTGGTGGCCTTCCTTTGAACATTTTCGACCAACTGACAGTCCCTAGCATATCTCGGGGACCAGACGGGGTGACAGTACTACAGATGGGGAAGCAGCTCAGCCCATATGGCAGGAAATGAGTAGGGCAGCAAAATACATTATGGGGTGTTATATATGTGTATGTTTATATGCTGCCTTTATTGAATATATATATATATATATATATATATATATATATATATATATATATATATATATATATATATATATATATATATATTATATATTATGTTACTTCTTACCAAAGTCAGAAAGTGTTTAGGCTTGTGTAAACACGAAATGTGTTAGGCACGTTGTAACCAAGAACAGAGAATAAACGACCAGCCAGACAGACCATGTGACTCGTCATTCTCCCATTAAATAACGCAAGATACTACATGGGGGATTTCAACTTCAGAAATATTGACTGGGACAACATTGTAGGTGACTATGAATCTGAAGGCTTCCTAGACTCAGTACAGGACAACTTTTTAAAACAACTAATTACAGAACCTACTAGAGGTGACAATATATTAGACATAGTGTAGTGGACGTCTCTACAAACTGCGTAGCTGCACACCACCTGCTACCGTCTTCCCTCGCAACCAAGCGTATCCGCATTCCAATGCCCGCCGTATCTTAGCAACGGAACTAGTCACCGGCTACTTCTCGGGTTTTCCCAACATGACTCATAGAGGACTGGCGGCCGCTGCTGGGTGTATATAAGCTCTGTCTCTCCCTTGAGATTCATTCTGACCAATCTTCTTGAACAAGCAACACCTCCTCCTCTGCCGCTGCCTGGCGACCCTCACCTCTCCTCCGCCTGCCTGGCGGTCCTCGCTCCCGCCAGCGAGCATGTCCTTCTCTGAGCTTCCTCACCAACCAACTCTCATTCTGCCCATTTTCCTGAACAAGCAACATCTCCTCCAGCAAGCTCCTAGCTGTCCAGCATTCATTCAATCAGGAGGCCAGCAACAGGCAACATCTTCTCTAACGAAGCTCCTGCACATCTACCTCCTTCAACAAGCTACTCACCGAACGTCTTCTACTGAGCAGCTCCCTACCACACGGCATCTCCAGCACCAGACTGTCTTCATATAACTTATATATATTATACAAGAAAACCACATTAGAGTTTCCTTCCATCCTGAGTGCTAGACGACATTAATATTTCGATACCCCTACAATAGCATTAACAAGTAAAGAAAATATTATCAGAGATATCACAATAGGGGAAGAACTAAGGAACAGTGATCACAGAGAAATCAGGTTCACCCTAAATTGGGAAACGAAAAACAATGACAATATGGTCAGAGTATCAAACTTTCGATCGGCAGATTATGAGGGGTTATGAAGGTACAGTACCTAGGTGACGTCGCCTGGAAATAGTCAGGTCAGTCCCCGGTAGGAACAGGTGAGGTCACCGGCGACACAACAATTGATCATGACTATAATATATTCACATTTATACTACGTAAAGCACAAGAACAAAATATACCATACAGAAAAATTAGGTCAAATAAGAATGAGCCAAGGTGGATGACCAAAAAACTTAAACGTGACATAGGAATAAAGAAAGGGATATATAAAATAATTAAAAGGAGGGGAGCAGCAGCTCAGAATTAGGTATAATGAACTATCTAGGAATGTTAAGAAAACTGTAAGGAAGGCGAAGAGGGACTACGAATCCCAAGGGATTTTTCCAGGTATATAGGACAAAGGGCAAAGTGGGACCTTTAAAGTCAGAGAAAGGGGAAGTGATCGATGATAGTGAGAAAATAAGCAAATCATTAAACAGCTACTTCTTATCAGTTTTCACAGAAGAAATTCACGAGGAAATTCGAGAGGTGGAACTGATATTTAGAGGAAATGAAGAAGAGAAATTAAAGAATATCACTATCAGAAAAGAAGATGTCCTTAATAAGATAAATAAATTACAGGAGACAAAATCCCCAGGGCCGGATGAAATTTTCCCTCGAGTTTTGAAAGAGTGTAAGGAATAGATTAGCTGACCCCTCGTAAATTTATTTACAAAATCATAAGACACGGGAGTTATGCCAGACTTGTGGAAACAGGCAAATGTAGTACCCATATTCAAAAAGAGAGACCGAGCATCAGCTTCAAATTACCGGCCGACTAGTTTGACGTCAGTAGTGGGGAAATTTCTTGAATCAATTATAGCAAATAGCATCCGATTGCGTTTAGAGAAAAACATATTATTCTGGCACGAAATCGTCATCTGTACCTGTCACAAGTGGGGTACCACAGGGCAGTGTATTGGGCCCGCTGTTGTTTGTTTGTTTCATAAATGACATGCTTGACGTTGTACACTCCTCCATACAAATGTTTGCCCGTGACGCCAAGTTATTTCGGGAAATTAAGAACCAAATGGACTGTGAAGAACTGCAGAAGTACCTCTGTGGGCTCCAGGAATGGTCGAAGAAATGGCTGCTGAGAGTCAATGTCACGAAGTGTAAGAGGATGCACCTGGGGCGTACCAACGGTTAGGAAGCGTATCATATATCCCAACGGGATGAAGAAACTGCTCTAGTTGAGACTGTGTGTGAGAAGGACCTAGGTGTGTATGTTGACAATGAGCTGAAGTTCTCGGGCCATTGCGAGAAGAAGGTAAATCAGGCAAATAAATTATTGGGTCTTATAGGAAGGTTGTTCAGATATATAGACGGTCCGTCCCTCGTAACGATCTTCAGGAGAGAAGTGCTTTCCCATCTGGAGTACTGTCACCCCACCTGGTCCCCGAGATATGCTAGGGACTGTCAGTTGGTTGAAAATGTTCAAAGGAGGGCCACCAGACTGGTGCCTGCACTTCGGCACCTCAGCTACCCTGAGAGATTGGAGCGCCTGAACTTGCCTAGCTTATACTATAGACGGGCAAGGGGGGACCTAGTTGAGGTGTATAAGCATCTCAGGGGGCACTACTCAGTTGAGTGTCCTTACTTGGAGCTGGCGGACGCTCGCCCCACAAGGGGTCACAGCTCAAGATTGAAGAAGCCGCAAGTCCAGAAAACCGTGAGGGCAAACTTTTTCGGAGTGAGGGTTGTAAACTCTTGGAACAATTTACCAGAGAGTTGTAACGGCACAACGGCACCGAGTGTGAGCTCTTTCAAGACAAGACCAACACTGGAGCAGGTTCAGGTACATTCAGGAGCCAGTGCATGCCCAGTATTTGCCAACAGTGCGTGACAGAGACGTGACCGATCGCCCAGGCGGCTAGCGAGCCAATCTTTTGGTGAAGAAGATAAATGAAAAGGAAAGTAATCAGAGACGTGACATTCATCTCGTCATGTGCCTGAATGATGTTATCATATTTCATTAAATATGTCCTAGATCCAAATACCTTGTCAATGACACCAGTTATCCACTTTGCATGTTCAATACCATAACCTTTAGCCTTGCTCCTAACTCTCACCCTAGCATTTACCTTGAACACTCTTTCACTGGAACTCTTATCATGATTCATCTTTTGTTGAGCTTGTTTCCTTTTTACTACTTCAAACAGACTTGGCTTAACTAAACTTAATCTTGTTCTCAACTGTCTCTTCATCATCGTGACATTGAATCTCAGCAGCCATTTCTTCGACCATTTTTGGAGCCCACAGAGGTCCTTCTGCATCTCTTCACAGTCCGCTTGGATCTTGATTTCCCGAAATAACTTGGCATCATCGGCAAACATTTGTATGGAGGAGTGTACAACGTCAGGCATGTCATTTATGAAACAAACAAAAAACAGCTGGCCCTATAAACTGCCCTGTGGTACCCCGCTTGTGACAGGTACGGATGATGATTTCGTGCCATTAATCAACACACACTGCTTGCGGTCATGTGGAAAGTCTTCTATCCACGCTATCCAGTTTGATTTTCAGCCTTTCGTAGGGAACACTGTCGAAAGCCTTGGCAAAATCTAGGTAAATATTGTCGATATTACCACCCCGCTCCAGAACATGGGTCCAAGTATCCAATACCTTGAGCAATTGTGTTAAGCAGGAGCGCCCAGGCATAAAACCGTGTTGGCAATCCTTTACAATGTTGTTTCGTAGTAGATGTTCCTTCCCGGTATCTCTGAGAATACTCTCAAGTACTTTACATATTATGCTGGTCAGGCTCACCGGTCTATAGTTGTTCGTGGAGTGTCGATCGCCCTTCTTGAAGATAGGACTCACATAACCCACTTTCCATTCACTGGGTACCTTTCGTTCATCCAGGCATTTACAAAACAGGATCTTCAGGGGCTCGGCAAGCTCGTTGCTCAACTCTTTTAGGACTCTAGGATGCACCATGTCAGGGCCGGGACTCTTATGGACCTTTAGCTTTGATAGTTTATTTCTAATACCCTCTTCTGTGAACACAATGTGGGTCAGTGCTGTGTTGAACCGTCTGTCCTCAAATGCAGGAAGGTTAATCGCATCCTCTCTTGTGAACACCGAGGAAAAGAAGCTGTTCAATGCCTCAGCTTTATCCTGGTCAGAATCTGCGTAACTACCATCTTCAAGCCTCAGGTCTGATACTCCTACTCGCGTTTTTAATTTCGACTTTGCATAGCGGTAAAACGCCTTTGGGTTTGACTTGACCTCGCTTGCAACCAGCCTCTGGAACTCCTTTTCAGCCTTTCTACACCCTATCTTTGCTTGGTTTCTGGCTCTTGCATACATCCTCCTGTCCTGCTCATCGTTTGACCAAACCCACGTCTTTACAACCTTTTTCGCGGTCACTGATGACACTATGAACCGATATACCTAAAATCACAGTACTACACTCCCTGGTTGGCCTTTATCACAGCCGTGACCACATCTCCGTAAAAAATAAAAATAAAATAAAAGCTTTGTCATTTGGCAGTGATTTTGTGGTTGTAGGCTGTATGCCTTCTGACCTGTGGGCTGTACCTCCAACTCAGTGGAAATTTAGTTTTAAAAAATACAATCGTGTCTAGCATTAAAGATCCTACATCGATTTACACTTTCACATCACTAAGACGATCTTGACGTTCGTATGTAATCACTGTCCAATTCCTGCCGCTCAACATATCTCTCCTCATTATGGAGAAATCAGCTGCAGTATCCACTTCCATGGTTACAGTTGTGTCATTAATGCACAATCCCACATTGTATTTATAAGCGCCTTCCGGGCGTTTAAAGGTTATTCAGACTCTTCACGTTAAACTCGAACGTTATAATTCGATCAAACCGGCTGAATACAATAAATTTTAGCATTTCAAATGAATCATACATAGGCATTCATACATAAATGTTTAATCCAATATATATTTACATAACAATCATAGCTATGTAATTAGTCTCATCTTAACACTTACAATGAGTACTTAATTTGCCACATTTCTATGTTGTCACAATGATTAACGATGCAATGGACACAGTCTACCTGTGTAAACAATAAGTACAAGTTAAACTTACGTGTTGAAAGTCTCAAGAGAAACAGGTTAGGAGGTGTTGCCTCTATGATAGCTACAGTGTCAGAGCTGCCAGTCCCTGCCCAGCATCGCATGCCCAGCCCTGGCTGGCCGAATTCGCTGGGTCAGGTGTATTATACACAAACAAGCTCCCCTCAACCTCCTCCGGGTCTCTCCATCTCTACCATCTCAATACTCTATATACTGTATACTCATTACTGCTTGCAGTAACACCCACTCCGTTGAGCGTTCAATCTCAAAACCAGATCAGGCCTTTGATACTAAACTTTGCCACGTTCTTGTGACTATGCTGCCCTCAGGCTGGTGGTATTTAATTTTGTCACTTTCTTATGACATGCTGGCCTCAGGCTGCTCATACTTAACTTTGTCACGTTCTTGTGACTATACTGCCCTCAGGCTGGTGGTATTTAAATTTGTCACTTTCTTGTGACTATTGCTGCCCTCAGGCTAGTAGTACTTGTCAGCTCCTTAACTTTGTCACGTTCTTTTGACTATGCTCTCCTCAGGCTGCTGATACTTAACTTTGTCACATTCTTGTGACTATGCTGCCCTCAGGCTGGTGGTATTTAAGTTTGTCACTTTCTTGTGACTATCGCAGCCCTCAGGCTAGTAATACTTGTCAGCTCCTTAACTTTGTCACGTTCTTGTGACTATGCTCTCCTCATGCTGCTGATACTTAACTTTATCACATTCTTGTGACTATGCTGCCCTCAGGCTGGTGGTATTTAAGTTTGTCACTTTCTTGTGACTATCGCTGCCCTCAGGCTAGTAATACTTGTCAGCTCCTTAACTTTGTCACGTTCTTGTGACTATCGCTGCCCTCAGGCTAGTAATACTTGTCAGTTCCTTAACTTTGTCACGTTCTTGTGACTATGCTCTCCTCAGGCTGCTGATACTTAACTTTGTCACATTCTTGTGACTATGCTGCCCTCAGGCTGGTGGTATTTAAGTTTGTCACTTTCTTGTGACTATCGCTGCCCTCAGGCTAGTAATACTTGTCAGCTCCTTAACTTTGTCACGTTCCTGTGACTATGCTGGCCTCAGGCTAGTAGTACTTGTCAGCTCCTTAACTTTGTCACATTCCAGTGACTATGCTGGCCTCAGGCTGCTCATACTTAACCTTTTCGGCCACGTGTGTTTGATTATTGGGCACTTACTTATGACCCCAATACGGTGACCCTATGAATGGGCTTGAGTTCATCTGATGGGCACGTGCGTGCTCCTCGTTCTTTCAGTCATTTACTGAGACACGTGCATGTGCCTTGTCTCACTCATAAATCAGGGCACGTTCGTGTGCCTTGTCTCACTCAAATTATCAGGGCACGTTCGTGTGCCTTGTCTTGTATTCATTTATCAGGGCACGTTCATGTGCCTTGTCTCACTCAAATTATCAGGGCACATTCGTGTGCCTTGTCTCACTCATAAATCAGGGCACGTTTGTGTGCCTTGTCTCACTCAAATTATCAGGGCACGTTTGTGTGCCTTGTCTCACTCAAATTATCAGGGCACGTTCGTGTGCCTTGTCTCACTCAAATTATCAGGGCACATTCGTGTGCCTTGTCTCACTCAAATTATCAGGGCACGTGCATGTGCCTTGTCTCACTCATTTATCAGGGCACGTTCGTGTGCCTCAGTCTCACTCATTTATCAGGGCACGTTCGTGTGCCTCGTATTATTGCTTTCGTTACAGTCGACCTGGCACTCACTATGCCCACTCTAACACTCGCACCTGATATTATTACAAATTTTACTTTGATATTTGGGTGATTTACAAAGTGATATCACTTCAGTCAACTATGATTGCTAATTGTGTTCTGCACTTACGTCAGACAACGGTAATGACAATTGTTTTCATTCTCATATGCACTACACTGGGAGTGATTGAGCTCACTCGGACAAAATTATTTCTTCACTAACAAGGTTTAAATATTATCGCCACGATAAATCTACGGGTGTTGCACTGTACTCCGTGACACTGGGTGTTGGTGAGCCGCACTAAGGTTGACCTTGGCCGCGTGTTGACTCCCATCTTAACACTCTGCTACACGGTAGAGTCGGTAGACCATTCACATTTGACTATAAGCGCCTTCCAGGCGTTTTAAGGTTAATCAGACTCTTCACGTTAAACTCGAATGTTATAATTCGATCAAACCTTTTGAATACAATTCATTTTAGTATTTCAAATAAATCATACATAGGCAATCATGCATAAATGTTTAATCCAATATATATTTACATAACAATCATAGCTATGTAATTAGTCTCATCTTAATACTTACAATGAGTACTTAATTTGTCATATTTCTATGTTGTCACAATGATTAACGATGCAATGGACACAATCTACCTGTGTAAACAATAGTAGTTAATTTGTCATATTTCTATGTTGTCACAATGATTAACGATGCAATGGACACAGTCTACCTGTGTAAACAATAAGTACAAGTTAAACTTACGTGTTGAAAGTCTCAAGAGAAACAGGTTAGGAGGTGTTGCCTCTATGATGGGGATAGCTACAGTGTCAGAGATGCCAGTCCCTGCCCAGCTTCGCATGCCCAGCCCTGGCTGGCCGAATTCGCTGGGTCAGGTGTATTATACACAAACAAATTCCCTTACTACCATCCAACACCTCAACCTCCTCCGGGCCTCTCCATCTCTACCATCTCAATACTCTATATACTGTATACTCATTACTGCTTGCGGTAACAATACTTATGTTTAATTTTCTCTTTGTGACCGGTGTAAATAGTAAACACATGGGCATTCTCATCATTATCAGGTTCAAAATTACTAACACTTTCATGAATACTGTTTTTCATTTCCTTCTCATCACCTTTATCACTTCTGGCAGGGGCTGTAATTTCTTTCTCACAGGCAGGAGCAATATGTCCAATATGCTGATAATTGTAACATCTTGACTTTTTGAACTTACACTGAAAGCTTTCACGTGTCCCTAGGCATCTCTTACATTATAAATCAACATGTGTTCCTTATTTTGTGGCATAATTCTTCCTTTTTTGCTACAGTTACTTTCCACACAGAGCCACTACTGCTAACTGTTTCACTACTGGCATTGGGAACAAATTCTCTAGCGTTTTTCTCTGCTAATTCCATGCTTGTAGCTTTCTGACATGCTTTTTCTAAAGTTAAGTTAGTGGTGTTCATTAACTTATTCTGTATTTTTTCAAAATTCAGACCTATCACAAACCTGTCTCTTACAGCTCGGTTGAAGAACTGTCCAAAGTTACAGTGAATGAGTAACTTCTTCAAAGCTACTGTATAATCACTTACTGGTTCATCTTTCCCTCTATCTCATGTGCCAAAATTGTAACTTTCAGCGATCTCAAGTGGAGCAGGATCAAAATGTTGCTTCAGAATCTTGGTGATCTGAATCAGTGAGGAGTCTTTTGGATTTCTGGAGCAAGCAGATTGACCAGAGTAGAATAAACATTAGCTCCTTCCTCTGTCAAAAAGATTGCTTTCATTTTCTCTTCAAGGGCCTTCTTCTTCTGAGCATCACCACCAGCATCCATTAATTCATTTGCCAGGAAGAAGAAGTCCATTCTCTCACAATATGATGTGAAGTTCTCCTTGTCTGCATCATATTCCCCCAATCTTCCCATGTATCCACTGACGCCAGCCATGGTTGCTCTCTTCACTTAAATTCTCCAGGTTCAGAGTAGCCTTCCCTTCAGTGGTCACTACCCTCTCTTGAAGGACTTCACCAACACTTTGAATCCCATCCTCGTTGCCAGTATAGTATCTTACATGATTTAATGGGAGAATGAGAAGCCACATGCTCAGTCTTACTCAGGGCGTTTATTCGTTGTTGTTGTGTACCACGTGCCTAACATATTCGTGATTACATATGCCTAAACACATTCTAACTTTAGTAAGAAGTAACATAATATATAGTGTGTATATAATCAATAAAGGCAGCATATAAACATACACATATATAACACCGTTAACCTGCACGTGGGGCAGTCTGTCTATTGGCCTGGTATGGAGGGTGACCTGCAGTATCATCGGTCCCAGTGTGTTGGTGCCAGACCCACGCCCCTTCCCAGCCTCTGGAGTCGTTGGTCTTGACCCCAGCACCAGACTATCCCTTTCAACAAGTGGTGGCCGATTTGTTCCACCTGCAGGGGCACACATGCACAGTACCTAGCATATGCTGACCGTCTCACAGGTTGGCTGGAGATCGCCCACTTCCCCAACGAGGCCACCTCTGGAAAGATCATCGCCCCTCTGAGGGGTTACTTCACGAGGTGGGGGCACCTGAGCAGATCTCCATGGATGGAGGTACCAACCTTGCCAGCGGTGAGATGAGTGATTTCCTCAAGTCATGGGGTTCGAGGTGCGGCTTTCGTCGGCCCACTTCCCCCATCCAATGGCAGGGCAGAGGCTGGGGTCAAGGCCGCCAAGAGGCTCCTCAGGGATAACACTGGGCCCGGGGGTAGCCTGGACTGCGATAGGACATCCCAGGCCCTCCTCCAGTACCTGAACACTCCTCTGCGGGGAGTGAACAAGTCACCCGCCAAACTTGCCACCGGCCGCCAGCTCTGTGATGGTGTTTCCGTGGCCAGACAGCACTATAAGGTGGACTAGCACTGGCAGCGGGCACTTCGTATGAGGGAGGTGCTCTTGGCCGAAACCCAAGACGATCCTTCTGTCGCGGGAGGAGGTGTTCCGCCAGCTGGCTCCCCTAGCCGTGGGCGCGCAGGTGCGTGTGCAGGACGCCGCTACCAAGCCCTGGGACAGGACGGGTCATAGTGGTGGAAGCCCGCCCTCACAGGCAGTATGCCGTCGGGTTGACTGGCAGTGGCAGGGTGTCCATCCGCAACAGACGCCACCTGCGATGCGGCGCCACCCCTGTGCCTACCACTCCTGTGGTCCATCATGCTATGCCTCCTGGCCCTCTTTCTGCGGTGCCCTCTGTACCCGTGCCCTCGCTCGCACCCCCAGCCCTTCCCCAGTTGGGCATGGCCAAGAACGGGAGAGGCCGCAGGCCCCCAGGTTGGTTGGCCGACTACGTGGTGTAATGTATGTGGTGTAAAATTAGTTTAGAGGTTTTTTTCTTGTGTGTGTGTCTTTGTTTATTGTTTTTTATGACTGCATTGTTTTCCTTTCGTTAGTTCAAGTGAGCATTATCATTTCCTTTTATCTCGGGGGGGGGGGGAGATGTGAGATGGAGCACCATTGTACGATATGTTTTCCCATGTGGGAGGCAGGAGTTTGTCTGTGGCAGCGCCTGGTTGCCAGTCACTGTCTGACGCTGCAAGAGTAAAGTCTGCAAAGAACCTGGTCTATTATTCAAACCTCTCACATTTGTAGTTTACGAATTCAATATTTATTAACATAAGGAATGAACAAGACTCAGGCAAGACTGGACCCCTTAGGTCTTACTTTACAATTCATAAAATAGATCTTAAATTACTTATTACATCATTAAACAACTGTTATTTTATTTCTTTGACAAGTAGCAAAATAGATCTTCAATTCTTGGTGTTACGAACCACGCCATCAATTGTCATGATCTACGTACCCAGCACTACGAACCACGCCATCAATTGTCATGATCTACCTACCCAGCACCACGAGCAACGCCATCTAGGGACGAAACCCGAGTATGACTAGTCTTAGTTACCACTCCGAGGTTTCCCTTCTCCATATCCTGGTTGTTGCGTCACCTCCTCCAAGTCTTCCTCATCAGATCCAGATCGAGGAAAGTTCAGTTCACTCTGGGAAGTGACCACAGGATCACCTATCCTGGAAACCTACGGCACAGTGACGACCTACCGTCTTCTACCATACTCAACCTTACTTGTCAGCCATCTCAGCTCTGCACTTAAGTATTTGTAATCTTAAATTGCCTCCCCCACTTCCACTTGCTTCAAAATTGTTGTATGTTGTAAAAATATGTATATACTGTTAATGTTTCGGTTAAGTATGGCTAAGGGTAAATTATAGAAAGCTGAATATTTTGTTAAGGAATTTATGGTACTTTATTAGACACAACAAAAACTCGCATCCTTTGTCTACCCTTTTATAGTCCGATTGTCTTTGTTTTTTTTATTGTTGTTGCTTGTTGAGATCTGGCTACCTACCCAGCACCACGAGCAACGCCATCTAGGACGAAACCCGAGTATGATTAGTCTTAGTTACCAATTCGAGGCTCTTCCATATCCTGGCTATTAAGTACACTTCCTCCAAGTCTCATCAGATCCAGATCGAGGAAAGTCTGTTCACTCTGGGAAGTGACCACAGGATCACTTCCATCCTGAAACCCACGGCACAGTGATCTAATTTTACCCGGCTTTTCAATACCATACTAACCTTACTTTGTCAGCTATCTCGCTCTGCACTTAAGTATTTATAATTTAAATTGCCTCCACTTCCAATTTTGCTTCAAAATTGTTGTATGTTGTAAAATATGTATATACTGTTAATGTTTCGGTTATATATGGCTAAGGGTAATTATAGAAAGCTGAATATTTTTGTTATGAATTTATGGTATTTTATTAGACACAACAAAAAACTCGTGATCCTTTGTCTACCCTTTTATAGTCCGATTGTCTTTGGTTTTTTTTATTGTTGTTGCTTGTTGAGATCTGCAGATCTTTAACTATATTCTAAATCCCAACTCGTAATAAATATGACCGTGACAGGACACACCTTATGCTATATTCTGTTACTCCTTGTTAATTATTCCTCCCAATAGCTTCTTGTCTACAATTGCTTTACGGTGGTTTAAAGTCTTCATATGTGTGTGTATATATTGCATATCGCATGCAAGAGTGACAGGACGAGGTTATTAGGTTCCAAGGTCATACCTGTTATTACATCGTAAGTAGTCAGTAGTAAGCTTCCTACTGAAAGGGGAAGAACTGGATCTGTTTAATGCCAGACTCGCCTCCAGAGTAGGCTGTCTCCATAGTCACTAGTTTAGGTGAAGTGATATCTTGGGATCTCCGCCTACCATTAGACCCCATAATTAAAAGCCTCACTTATTGTTCTTTCCTTATTATCTCATTCAACAATAATAAAGTAACCTTTTTGGCGGGTTGTTAATCTGACTTTATATCACGGTACGTTCCTTCCTAAGTTTCGCATCTAGCGGGGTTGTTAATCTGGATCTTTATATCAATGCAGTAATACGCCCTTCCTGTTTCAAGTATCTAAGGGTTGTTAATCCGGATCTTTATATTAATGCCGTAATACGCCCTTCCTGTTTACTCAAGGGTTGTTAATCCGGATCTTTATATAATGCCATAATACGCCCTTCCTGTTTACTCAAGGGTTGTTAATCCGGATCTTTATATAATGCCATAATACGCCCTTCCTGTTTACTCAAGGGTTGTTAATCCGGATCTTTATATTAATGCCGTAATACGCCCTTCCTGTTTACTCAAGGGTTGTTAATCCGGATCTTTATATAATGCCATAATACGCCCTTCCTGTTTACTCAAGGGTTGTTAATCCGGATCTTTATATAATGCCATAATACGCCCTTCCTGTTTACTCAAGGGTTGTTAATCCGTAATGCCGTTATATCCGGATCCTTAATACGCCCTTCCTGTTTAAGGGTTGTTAGTCCGATCTTTATATTAATACGTTTCAAGTATCTAAGGGTTGTTAATCCGGATCTTAATATTAATGCCGTAATACGCCCTTCCTGTTTACTCAAGGGTTGTTAATCCGGATCTTTATATAAATGCCGTAATACGCCCTTCCTGTTTCAAGTATCTAAGGGTTGTTAATCTGGATCTTTATATAAATGCCGTAATACGCCCTTCCTGTTTCAAGTATCTAAGGGTTGTTAATCCGGATCTTTATATTAATGCCGTAATACGCCCTTCCTGTTTACTCAAGGGTTGTTAATCCGGATCTTTATATTAATGCCGTAATACGCCCTTCCTCTTTCAAGTCTCTTATCCTTATCTAAGGATCTTATCAGAAGAACAATATTCAAAAGTGTAATTTCCCTAGGTATAACTTGGGTAGTTTCCGGGACTTTCTGGTTATCCACTGCCGTGATATTTTCTAGGGTAATCCACTTATCTTATCTTTTGACCATTAATTAATTTATCTAGGTTTTCTTAACAATGGCCACTTCAGGATTTGTTAAACTTGGTAGTCCTGCAGGAGTGCAAGAGCAAGATACCATTTCACATCTTGAAGCATGTGGAGGAGCGTGGAGAGGTTATTTTAGGGCGTGCGGCTGAGCTTGCTGATGCGTACGCCTTGCTGGTGGAGTCACTGTGCCGTGGGGAACGTGGTACTTTCCGGCATGTTAGGTCCTCCTCTGATGATAACCTTGGGGACGTGAGTGGTAGGTCGAAAGGTCCCACACCTACCCACCCTGATGCAACCAAGTTTTATTGTTCTTACTGTAAAAAACCAGGCCATACGATCCAGTCTTGTAAACACCCAAAGTGTCGAACTGCTAAAAGTAGTTCCCTGGATCCCAAATTCAAACCAATAGCAACCACCAATGTGGAAAGGCCCCATCAGGATCTCTTCTCTTCATTCACCTATGAGGGAAAAATTTCAATCATAGAGGGGTCTCGTTCTTTCCCTATTCGTATACTACGTGATACAGGCGCAGCACAATCTATCCTCCTGTTTAACGTCATTCCTGATATATCTACCGCATTTACTGATGAGAGTGTTCTAATTTCAGATCTCTCATCCCATTCTTCCTATCCCTTAGCTAAAGTGCACCTCCAATGTCCCTTGATTACTGGGGAAGTGCAAATAGCCATTTGGAAAGATCCAATGCCTGTGAGCGGCATTCATTTATTATTGGGCAATGACTAGGTAGGAGATCTAGCGGTTCCCAACATAAAGACAGTCGACTCTCCCTTACCTGTCAACTCCACCACTGACCTTGAAGAAACTATTCCTCACCTTTTCCCATCTTGTGCTGTCACCCGGTCACAGAGTGTGCGAAAAGGGCCCTCTTCATCTAAAACCACCTCCAATATCTTCCTACCCACAGAAGATCTGTACAATAAGACCATTAGTAAGGCTGAGCTCATTAAAGCCCAACAATCTGATCCATCTTTGAATATGAAAGACCTCAGTGTGGACCATTGTACATCTTCGGCTTACCACCCACAATCACAAGGTTGCTTGGAACGGCTCCATCAAAACTTTCAAATCAATGCTAATAAACTATCTCCCCTCAACTATATAGTCCATACTCCTGATCGCAGAAAAGATTCACAACTTGTTCACATTAATCTCATGAAACTTTACCATTCCTGGCAGTCAGAGTAAGACATCCCAGAGGCTATAAGCTTACCTGTATTGCATACGGTTTTGTCAGGGCCGGAGCCGGAGACAGATGACATGGACCTATTGGAGAATTTAGACTTCCCTCTACCTAAAGAAAACCCTGCTAACAGTCACATACTCAACAACTTGGATGAGTATTTTTCTGTTCTGAATCCATCTTAAGCGAAAGATCTCACTAAGTTATTATCAACATTTCCTAAAGTCACGTCAGACCTCCCAGGGTTTTGCAATATACTTAAACATGATATTAAGCTAATCTCAGATGATGTACAACCCATTAGGCAATCAGCATATCGACTAAATCCACAAAAAAGAGATTATGAAAAAGGAGGTAGATTTTTTGTTAAAACATAACTTAGCTGAGCCTAGTACCTCCCCCTGGGCTTCACCTTGCCTTCTCATTCCAAAACCCGATAGCACTTTTCGTTTCTGTACCGATTATCGTAAAGTGAACCAGGTCACTGTCTCAGACTCCTACCCTTTACCTTTGATTGAAGATATAATAGACAGCATAGGCTGTGCAAAATTTATATCTATCGTGGACATGTTGAAAGGATATTATCAAGTGGGACTCACGGATAGGGCAAAAATAATCTCAGCATTTATAACTCCATTTGGTCTTTTTCAATATTTGGTTATGGCGTTTGGCTTTTCTAATGCTCCGGCCACATTCCAGAGGGCAATCAATCACCTGATTCAGGACCAAAATGGGACGTTCACCTTCCTGGATGACCTGGTGGTGGTGTCGGATAGCTGGGACGAACATCTGGTGCGTTTGGAGATACTGTTCGCACGACTGCAAGAGACTGGATTCACCATAAACCTGGCTAAATCTGCTTTTGGCTGGGCCTCAGTGACTTACCTGGGACATATCGTTGGGCATGGTATGGTGAGACCCAAGGACGAAAACGTTAAAGCCATCTTGTCCTTCCCCACTCCAAGGACGAGGAAGGAACTCATGCACTTCCTGGGGATGTGCGGCTACTTCCGTCGGTTCTGCAGTAACTTCTCCAGCGTGGCCGGACCCCTCACAGACCTTACCAGTTCTGCGGTCCCTTACATCTGGAACCAGAGGTGCGACCAGTCTTTCCACCGCCTCAAAGCCTTCCTTGCCTCCAAGCCTGTAGTCCACCCCCCTGACTACACCTTGCCCTTCCATCTGCAAATCGACTGCTAGCGGTGTCGGAGTGGGGGCTGTGCTCCTACAACCCGACCCAACCACTGATGTCCTTCACCCTGTGGCATACTACTCCGCCAAGTTAAAAAAACATCAGACCAACTACTCGACCATAGAGAAGGAGGCCCTGGCTCTGGTGTTGGCAATAAAGAAGTTTGAATGTTACCTCCAATGTCGCCCACAAACAACCCTAGTCTTCACCTACCATAACCCGCTCACGTTCATCCAAACCAACAAGACCTCCAACCAGCGAATCCTCCGCTGGGCTCTCCTCACCCAGCCCTATAATCTACAAGTCCGGCACATAAAGGGGGTGGACAACCTGATTGTGGACTCCTTATCCCGAGCTCCAGTGGAAATGCAGCAGCTACTCTCCAGACGCACCAGGTGATCACCTCCTTCGCGCCCGCGCTACGGAGGTCTTTGGAGGGGGGGTGTGTTACGAACCACGCCATCAATTGTCATGATCTACCTACCCAGCACCACGAGCAACGCCATCTAGGGACGAAACCCGAGTATGACTAGTCTTAGTTACCACTCCGAGGTTTCCCTTCTCCATATCCTGGTTGTTGCGTCACCTCCTCCAAGTCTTCCTCATCAGATCCAGATCGAGGAAAGTTCAGTTCACTCTGGGAAGTGACCACAGGATCACCTATCCTGGAAACCTACGGCACAGTGGCTACCTACCGTCTTCTACCATACTCAGCCTTACTCGTCAGCCATCTCAGCTCTGCACTTAAGTATTAGTAATCTTATATTGCCTCCCCCACCTCCACTTGCTTCAAAATTGTTGTATGTTGTATAAATATGTATATAGTGTTAATGTTTAGGTTAAGTATGGTTAAGGGTAAATTATAGAAAGCTGAATATTTTATTAAGGAATTTATGGTACTTTATTAGACACAACAAAAACTCGCATCCTTTGTCTACCCTTTTATAGTCCGATTGTCTTTGTTTTTTTATTGTTGTTGCCTGTTGGGATCTGGGTAGACTTTTAACTATATTCTAAATCCCCAACTCGTAACATTGGTTACAACGTTAAGCAATCATTATATTACTTCATTGTCAATATAGATGGTTATATGACACACTTGACAATATCCCAAATTAACATAATTTTTATAACAACATGTTATTTCGGAATTAACAACATGGCACTTCTCCCTCAGTTGGTAGAACATATGAATAATGTATTCACAACCCACATAGCACGTTATTACTGGTACTATCAATATTTATGGGTTCACTACTCAACATAGGATAACTATATAATGAGACTAAAACTCATATGAAGAGGTAAGGTAGGAGTTTATAGTAGTAGAGTCGTATAGTGAGGGAAGTAGGTAGCGTGACTAGAGGGTGTGAAGATAATACTGTATATTAACACAGGCTCCGTACAAGTGTAGTATATAAAACACAAATGCATGTTACAGCTTTATTTTACTAGTTCAGTAGGGGGAATTAATGGGGGATTCGTACACAGTGTATGATAGACTATGATATTCTCGTATAACCTCACAAATAGAATGGGCACTTCACTAAATCGATCGTTGGGGAGGTTCGGGATCACCGCACTTCTACCGTTTACACAGCCAGCACTTACTTTTACACGTTGAGTCGACGGCACTCTGTCAATGGACCCGGCTGACACCTCGTTGCCCTTAGTGGCGGACTTCTTTGATGAGCGGGACTGGGGACGTCATTGCTGGCCTTTTCGGTTACAAGACTCTCTCCTGTGAGGAGAGCTACAGGCCCTATATATTGGAGGAAGAGCCGGCAGATGACCTCTCCTGCTGAACTGGGTGTCTCTTGACTGGGTTGTTGGGTCGGGTGACAGGTGTGCTGGCTGATTCGTAGTTCCTTGAATTACAAGGTCATGACGCCGGGTTGAGCTGATCGGGTGGCGGTGAGGATTCTGGTTCCCTTGTGAACTTGACGTCCCTTGGGTTGGATCTCTGGACCTCTCCTACTGAACTGGGTGTCTCTTGACCGGGTTGTTGGGTCGGGTGACAGGGGTGCTGGCTGATTAGCAGTTCCTTGAATTAACAAGGTCATGACGCCGGGTTGAGCTGATCGTGTGGCGGTGAAGATTCTGGTTCCCTTGTGAACTTGACCTCCCTTGGATCAGGTCTGGACCTCTCCTGGGACTGTAGGGTGTGTCAAATTATGGACCCCTGCTCATCCACTAACTGTTACATGTGTCGTTTTTCTCTGAGCTGTAAGCTGTGGTCTGATGAACAATCATTACACCCCACAAGACCAAAGCTTTCATACTAGAGAACTGATGACACATATAGACAGTAATATCATGTGCATTATCTAATATAGTCCCTGAGGCGATAATGCATCCTCACATTTTACCAACAATAACCTTAGAGATGTATGCTTTTCTACTGGCTTAGTTTGATCGGCCAAGATCAATGCTTCCATGCCATAAGCAATCGATGTTCACAGTGGATGACAATAGCGAGTGCCCAACCTGAGAAAATATCTACCATAGTCTGATAATATTTAAAAATTTTAAGCGGCTGACTAAGGATAAGGAAAAGGAAAGGTGAATGTAGATATGAAGGAGAAAGAGAGCACCTAAGCAGGTGCTTGTCGGAGAGTGTAACTTCAGGAAGTTAGATGAGGGCACACAGTCGGAGGTTTGAAAGGTTATGTAATGGTGTTGCTTTGCCTGGCCATAATCTGATCAAGTATTACTGGTACAAGCGGGGTAGTGGCTTGGGGAATTCTCTGATCATTATTTGGAATGTGAGGCACCTGATTGTTCTGAGGGGAATGGTCAGCTGCTATTGGAGGGATTGGGTGTTGGGAAGGGAATGTTACTCCTAGAGGGAGTTGATTGGTGAGGCCTGATTTGTTTAAGACGTCATCGTCGACAGTTGCCAGCTTCAATCTATTCACATGCACAGTTTCCTGACGTCCCCCCTGACAAAGCGGGGAAATAGTGAAGTTTACTTTGCTGGGTTGGGCGGTTACTCTATATGGGCCTTGCAACTTAGAGGGGTGTCGGGGAGAGTGATTCGTTAGTTAGGAAAACCAGGGCACCTATGGTAATGTTGGAAGGGTGACCTGAGGTTATAATAGGTGGCGTTGTGTAAGTGACCTTTCCTGTTTAGTTCCTGAACCCGAGAAAAGACCGTCTGTAACCTGTTTTGCAAGATAGAAGGGTAGTCCTCGCCATAGGATACGGGTGGGGGGGTTGATGACACCAGCAGGGAGATTTGGGTCCCTACCAAAGTGAAGAAAGTAAGGAGTGTTATGTAGGGTGGTATTAATTGCGGTGTTCATGGCCAGTTGTGCAAGAAGTAGCTGGGACAACTGTCGCACTGATTATTATTCACCAAAAACGACAAGTGATCTTTCAACGTGCTGTGGGAGCGCTCAACCATGGCATTAGCTTGCGGGTGGTAACTAGTGGTGATATTTTACATAGCCCGCAGCAAGTCGCATGCCTTCTGGAAAATGTTAGAGGTAAACTCTGTCCCTCGATCACTGATGATGACCCGGGAACACCCATGAGTGCCAATGCATTGTAACAGGGCTTCACAAACTGTCTGCGCGTTTATCGGGGATGGGTATATAGGACGCAAAACATGAATAGTGATCGACGATTGAAACAACGTATCTATTTCGATGTGAACGTATTGTCATGTCAGTTAGATCGATCAATACCCGCCCAAGGGCTGGGAGGTCTGGGGAACTCCTGCAGCTCTCCCTGTCTCTTTGGGGTCACCTCCTTTTCTGACATAGGCAGACATCCTTGACAAATGTCTCAACTTTCAGCGCTAAATTAAGCATAAGAAGAAAATAAGAATGGAGGAAACTGCAGCGGCCCATTGGCCCATACTGGGCAGTCCCGTTTACACCCAACCCCATTGCTTATACATCCAACCTATGTTTGAATCTATTCAGTCTATTCGAGAGTATGATGATATTTGGTAACTTGTTCCATCATCCACTACCTTGTTTCCAAACCAGTGTTTACCTATTTCACGCCTAAATCTAAATGTGTCTAATTTAACAATAGTTACGAGTTCGCCTCCTGGTTGATACTTTGAGTACCTTAGTAATGTCCCTTGATTAGCCCTGACTTCCACTTACAATCTCTATCAGGTCGCCCCTTGCTCTACGCCTCCTCGAGGGAGTGCAAATTAAGATGCTTTAACCTGTCTCTATGCTCAAGGTTCCTAATGTCCGGGATTAGTCTTGTCATTCTCCTCTGAATTCTTTCCATGATTCTATATCCATTTTGTAGCACGGGTGACCAGAACTGAATCATGTATCCAGGTGTGGTCTCACAAGCGCAAGATACAGTTTTAGGATGACCTTGCTAGTCTTGAATCCAACACTCCTTTGTATGAACCCAAGTACTTTATTAGCCTTGTTACGAGCAAAAACACATTGTTTACTTGGCTTAAGGTTCCACTTATCATTACTCCTAAATCTCTCGTGGATTTCTTTGCGGCATCGCTGTTCATCTGGCATCTGGTTTCTGTTTACATCTCCTATACTGAGTACTTTCATTTGTCCACGTGAATTTCATCTGCCATTTTTCAGACCATCTGGAAAATTTGTTTAGATCTTCCTGTAGTTTTGTGGAGTCTCGCCAGATTTAATAACACGCCCTATTTTAGTGTCATCAGCAAATTTACTATGTTGCTGTCTATGCCGATATCTATGTCGTTTATGTATATAATAAATAATAAGGTCCAAGTACTGAGCCTTGGGAACCCACTTGTGACGTTGTCTAATGGACTAGAGCTGTTAATGCTCACCCGCTGTTTCCTGTCATGTAACCACGCCCTAATCCATTTAGGATATTACCTTTGATGGGATGGCTACCTTTCTAATTAGTCTTTTTGTGGAGGACTCTGTCGAAGGCCTTTGCTAAAGTCGAGATATACCACATCATTAGTGCCCTCGCCCACCAATTCGAAACTGATGAAAAGAATGTTAATAGATTAATTAGACATGAACGTCTGCATGTGAAGCCATGCTGGGAATCATTGATCAATCTGCTTTCAATTTGAATAGAGTTTAATGATTGCTTCCAGTAATTTGCCTACTATTGATGTTAGACTGATTGCGGTAGTTAGAGGATAGTGATTTATCCCCTTCTTGAAAACACGTATTACATTCGCTATCTCCAGGATTCTGGTACTACACCTGTTTTTAGACATGTTAAACAACTAAGGATATAACTCTTCCTTACATTCCTTTAATACTCTAAATATCTCGATGACCAGGTGACTTATTAGGCTGGATTTACTAGCCACTACTATTCTAGCTTAATTTGTAGGTAGTAGGCAGCTATCAAACAGGGAGGTACTAACGCCTGGGAAGATGGAAGCATAATGTGTTGTCTAATGGAGCCCTGCTGCCATATGGCATCATGAAAATTGTGACCAAGTCTCAGGTTGCTGATCTGACTTTCTGCTTTCATTTTCATACCAGGGTTTCAATTGTTTCTCTTACTTTGACAATACAACATACATAATGTTTATCATTTCTCATTCTTGATTTATTTTTTCGATTTTGTATTTATTTATGATTATGTTTAATATTATTATTTTTTATTTCGTTATTAAAATTTATTAATTATTATTATAATGATAAATTGTTATTATTGTTACATATTATTATTATTATTATTATTATTATTATTATTATTATTATTATTATTATTATTATTATTATTATTATTATTATATTTTCGCCCCCAGGCCCTGATGGGTGGGTAGTACTGTGCCGGGTGGGCTTATCCCGTAAAAAAAAAGGAAAAAGAAAAAAAAAGAATAGAGTCGGTGCCTAGGGTATCATGTTTAAATTTTCCGTGGTGAAACTTATTTGAAAAATATTTATTCAAATTATTGCTCATTTCTCGTTATCAGTGAGCTCGCGGTATCTGATTATTTTCTCGTGTTTTAGTTTGATCCATTTGGTAGAATCTTTTGGGGTTTGTCTTCGCCTCCCTTGCTATCTTTACCTCATTCATTATTCCTCTTGGCTTTCCTTATCTCCGTTTTAACCCTTCTTGCCAATACCTTATAATACTCCTAGAGGTAAATTTCGCCATGTTTTATCTTTCTACCTATAGCCTTCCTTTGGCCAATGATGTTCTTTAAATAATTATTTATCCATTTAGGGTCATTGTTGTCTGATCTGAGTTTTTTGTATGGTATGTTCTGCCTTTTGTGCATTAAGTACTCCATTATTTAAATTGTTGTGGAACTCGGCATCTCAGATGTTATCAGGTTCCGTGTCATCTGTCAGGTTCGGCATGGCCTTGACACCTCTCCATCTCTTTACTTTATCAAAGTTTGCCCTTCTGAAATCTGGTACTTAGTGGAATTTTCCTATGTTTGCCCTGAAAATCTAACTGGAATCTAATTTTCTTTGTGATCGCTGTTTGCAAGTTCGTTCCTCAAACATTGCTAATGAGGTTTTCTGTTCAATAGAACTAAATCGTATAGTCTTACTGGTGGGTTCGGTTATATGTTGACAAAACAGTCCTGGATCGTCTTGAAAATTCTCTGATTCTGAGTTACCCGTAAGGTCAGTCTAATCTATTTGGCCAGGTTAAAGTCGCCTACTATACAGACTTTGTTGTTGTATGGAAGCGCATTTCATCCCAGATAAGTCGCTCGTATTTCTATCAAGATTGGGAGGTCTATATATTATGATTAATTTTTTTTCCCGACAAGCAATTCTATCATTGTTTCTGTATTCTCTCAGTTTTTATTTTTTTATTTATTTCACACTTCAGATTATCTAACATAGATGCTTCTTCGCCTCCTTTCTGTTCTGCCTATCGGTATGGAACAATTTGTAACCCGCAATTTGGTATTCGACCGGCAACTCACGTGAGTCTAGGTTGATCCATGTTTCAGTGAATGCTATTATATCGATTTTTTCGGTACATACCAAGGCCCTAATATCATCCATTTTGTTTCTCATACTTCTACTGTTCACGTAGTAGACATTTAAGTTAGTCGTGTTCTGAGTCCTCCCTTTACCGCGTTTAGTTTTAAACTCCCTGTTTAATTTAGTTTTGTCATCATTCCTAACACTATTTCCCTGTAATCTTTTACTTTGTTTACCCGCTCCCACTGCAGTTTCCCCCACCCCCGTGCCCATATGTTCCCCTAGCAGTTTAAAGACTTCGATATCCTTTGAACTGCCCCCTCTAGAGACCCAGCCAGGGTTGCCACCTCATCCCGAGACAGGTGCACCCCATCCCTAGCATAAAGGTCCCTTCTGCCGTAGAAGTTGTCCCAGTTGTCAATGAATGGGAATGATATTGACTTGCAATATCTGTCAAGACGGTCGTTGACACCAACTGCCCTTGATAACCATTCACTGTCAACTCTCCTTCTAGGCAGGACACCGCATATGATAGGGATCCCTATAGGCATGAAAAACATAGAGCGTGTACGTGCATATGTGCGACATTCACCCGGGTGGGCTGCAAATTGGGAAGAGTGAGCTGCTTCTAGGGCCGAGTTTTCCAAGGATGCGGGATGACTACGAGTTCTGTGGGTTGTTCATCATCATGTCTCATAGTAACAAGGTACAGGACTCCGTTTAAAAGACTGAAATCACAAAGTGAGGCTTTGTTGACCTTCTTGGGGAGCGGACCCCCCTCAAGGAACTCAATGACAGGACCCCACTGTGGGTCTTCGAGTTGGCGTTGGCGCACCTCATTAGGTGATAGGTCCCCAAAAATGGGCTGAGTCATGCTGCTAGGATTCCCGACATTATTTATAGGTAATACATTACGGCTCAGTGCGTCTGGTACGACGTGGTTCTTGCCTGGCTTATGCAAAATGGAGAAGTTATACGCATTTAGAAAGACTGCCCAGCGTGCTACCCGTGCATTAGGAGTTTTACCTTGGAAGATATATATTAAAGGACGGTGATCAGTGATTACATAAAAGTGTCTACCAAATAGGTAAGCATCAAAGGAAGTTACGGCCTTGACAATAGCCAAGGCTTCTTTCTCAGTTGTGGAGTAGCGGAGGGCAGCTCCGCTCAATTTCTGGGAAAAATAAGCAATAGGGGTGGGGTTATCTTCACCACCTTGCATGAGACAGGCTCCCAGTGCTTCGTCGGAAGCGTCAGTGTGCACGTAAAACGGCTGCGTGAAGTCCGGCAGTGCTAACATTGTTGCCGACTTCAATAAGTCCTTAAGATGGTTAAAAGCTTTATCTGCCTCCCCCGACCACCGGAACTGAACCGACTTCTTTGTAAGTTTCGTAAGGGGGAGGGCCGCCTCTGAAAAGTGAGGGATGTGACGTCTGAAAAAATTGGCGGTGCCGAGGAACTGTTTCACACCCCTGGCTGTGGTGGGAGGTGGCATCTCTGCTATCGCTTTCACTTTCACCGGGTCGGGTCTAACGCCGCCATGACCTACGATGAATCCCAGGAATTTAACTTCCTGGCGCGCGAACGCGCATTTCCTAAGGGACACTTTCAGTCCGGCCGCTTTCATGACCGAGAGAACCTCATCTACATCCCGCATGTGCGAATCCATGTTTTTACTATAGACGATAACATCGTCCAGGTAAGCCATAGCGTTCCGCCCAAGCACGGGTGTGAGACTGTGGTTCACAGCCCTCATGAACGTGGCCGGTGCTCCCTTTAGCCCGAAAGGTAACCTGTTGAAACAAAATAGACGGCTGCCGTCCGCGAAAGCAGTTTTGGGGCGGTCAGCCGGGTCAACTGGTATACTCCAGTACGCATCCTTACAGTCTAGAACTGTGAATATAGAAGCTCCGTTCAATTGGTCCAGTGTCTCGTCAATTCTGGGCAAGGGATAGCTATCAGCAATGGTGTCCTTATTAAGTTCCCTATAGTCTACACAGAATCTAGTTGACCCGTCCTTTTTTCTGACTAATACGACCGGGGAGCAATAGGGGCTAGTGCAAGGGGAGATGACACCACGTTCCTCCATTTGGCGACATAAGTCCCTAATTTGAGTTTTAGCCGCCTCAGGAAGCCTCCACTGCCGTACTCTGGTGGGGGGAGCGGAGCCGGTATTAATTTTGTGTGAAGCTGACATCAGGCCGAGGTCCTGATCTGAAGTTGCAAACAGGTCTTTATGCTGAGTTATTATAGAGTGCAGACGTTCTCTAATAAGGGTGGGTAGGTGATTTATATTAAGGGACTCTAATGCAGTGGCGAACATTTGCTGTGAATCTACGAACTCTGTGTCACTCCTAATGTTATATCTCGTAGAATCAAAATGTTCCAGATCCTCTACTTTATCTACCGCACAGACTGTTCCCACGGAATGACCAGGAGTAAGTTTAAACCCCCTGGGGGTGGGGTTTATGACTGGGTCGCTAGGCTGCTGAATGTTAATGAGTCCTGGCTGCACGTATGGGGACATTTTATGAGGAGTTTCAACAAATACATACTCCTGATTATCCGTGGAACTGTCGAGCGACCTTGACCATCTAACGGGCAGAACAACACAAGAGTGGAGAGGGATGACAGTGACGCATGTAGGGTGTAGCTGGGGAGCCTGGGGCGCTGGGGGCTGGGTGCGTTTAGGCTTAATGAGGTGCACGGGCAGACCAGACCTATTCCGAATAGGAGTACCTCCATAATCCCTACCATCTAGAGTCACGGTATACCGGTTCCCATCAAACTGGATTCCAAACTTAAACCTAGACAAGAAATCTGACCCAATAAAAACATCCCCTGGGAAAAGATCACCGCTTACCACAACCAGCGCGTGAACAACTATCTTATCTCCCAATTCTACAGCTATATCTCTGGAATCCAATGTTGAGAGGCGGTTACCCGTGACACCACATAACTCAGGAACTCTATGCTTTCCCCCTAAGTTCATCTTGGAGGCCACGTTCTGTTTCACTAAGGTTACAGAGGAGCCTGTATCAATGAAAGCTTCAACCCGTTTCCCTCCCATTTTCAACTTAATAATTGGCCTGTCTTCCCTAGTCATCATCAACGCCTCGCCCCTGTCTTTAGTAGTAGGGACACTGTAAGAGCGCGATTTCCTTACTACAAATTTCATGTACTTATATTCTTATTTCAAATACTTACTTATATTCTGGCTTATACTCTTATGTAAGTGGCTCTTATATTTCTCTTACTTTTAATTTTCAATGTATTTAAATACTTGTATTCTTGCTTATATTCTTATATAAGTAACTCTTATATTTCTCTGCTTATATTTTCCAAGTCAATGTTCTTTCTTTTCATATATATTATATTTTCAGAATTTCAATGTCCTTACTTGCTGAAGTATAGTCTGTTTTATCATATTCTAAACCATGGATTAGTCTGGGGAACCATGTCATTCTTAGTACAACACTTATTATACTTACAACGGTAGCCTGCCACTACCCAGACTTTTATTAGAATATAACATATCTCAAGGAATGGTTAGGTAGCGTGTTAGCGAGTTTAGGCACGTGAGTTACTTTTATTTTATGAGAACCAATGTGTGAAAGGAATAGAGTGGTGATACTCGTAATTTACTAATTTAATGTTTATTAACATAAGGAGTGAATAAGATGTTAATTAAGTTCACTCAGACAAGACTGGACCCTCAGGTCTCTACCATTCAAAAACAGATCCGCAATTACTTGTTACTTCATTAAACAACTTCAATTACTTAGTATATCATCAAACAACTGTTTGATGATGTATTATTTCTTTGAAAAATAGGATATATTAGTGATTACACATGGTCAGACCGGACTGGGTCCTTAGGTCTTCAATTGTCACTACAGATGGTTATATGACACGTGACAATAACCCAAATCAACTTATGACATCATGTTCTATCGGCATGAACAACATGGTACTTTTCCTTCAGTTCATGTACTCAACTCATATAACATATTTCCTGGTAATATCAATATTTATGGGTTCACTACTTAACCTGGGATTTCCATATTTCTGTTAGTTAATCCCTCAATCAAGATACAATAATACTTTGGCCCATATAACTGTAAGGAGTGCCCCAGGGTATAACGCTGGCATCTCCACAACAAATGAAGATCACTGTTAGGGGTCGGTTGTAGACAGACACATGGCGACTCGGCGAGGGAGCTGGGACCTAATTTGCAGGATACGGACTTCACAATTTAATCCTGTCGAATTAACGACATCGTCCAATACGGCTACCGATCCACGGTAGCCAATGGGTATTCAGCTAACACACACATTGGGCCTATGATAATTTTGAGAAGCGTCAGAGAAGAAGTCACGAAAGTGTAAATGTCTAACTTCAACTATACAAAACATACATCTGGCAATGATACAGACGACACTTACTTTATATTAATTCTTTCACTGGGTAAATGACAATTTCACTGTTACAACATGAAGACTGATATTCACAAAATTGACTACCCCGGTAAGTCAAACTCAATTAACATGGCGGCGGGAAACCATCGTTCACATACCTGTGATAATTTTGAGAAGCGTCAGAAAAGTGACGTCTCTCCTGCGCACGAGCTTAAATACGGCTAACTGGCAGCTCAACACATGCCAGAAATGGCTAATCACGCAATGACAGAAATTACATTCAAATGAACTGCTACATATTTAAATATGAAACTCAGTTGCCACGGGTCAAGCGAATTCCTTAAGTCGATTTACATAATCTAATCAGAGATTGAGCTTGCCAGGGAAAAGTGTAATATACACATTGACAACTTTAGTTTCACAACCGGGCGGGACTTCTAGACAAGGAGCCTTTATGCTTATACATTGAGATGTTGGAGATAAGGAGTTTGACATGTTCTTCTCAGGAGATTAATGACTTTCTTAAACTGACAACTGACAATAACTAGACTACAAGCATCAGATTCTCTGAGGTTTGGGCAACAAAACAATCTAACTTCAGTAGCAATTGGAAACTTATGGCTATCCCTGCGGACGAAAACATGAGATGGCCTTCGTACAGGCAAACTCAACTCTCATTTAATTGACATGTGTTACTAATGAAAAAGACAGTTGAAGCTTTCAACATCACTCACAAAGGAACTTGAATGCTTTAACTGTAATCAAACACATCTAAGTTGCCTGAAAACAATGGTGTTCTCTCTCACATTCAAATTCACTTTATAGAGAGGTTGGGTTCAGTAAGTCAGAAAAATGGAGGACTGAAGGCGTCTTGAAGCGATGAGAAAATGGATTCCTCAGACGGGGGGACTCAAAAGAAGGCATAGCTACATGTTTTGTGGGCTATTGAGCTTAATATAAATCGTCTAATTTTACGTTAACTGATGTGTATGACCGTGGTTATTACAACACAACCTGCGGAAGTGTCCCCACTCGGCGCATGCTTAACAATGCATCCTGGCGTATGGACACTCTCTGCGGGTATGTCCCTGGTCGCCACACCTATACTGCCAGATTCTGGGGTCACTAAGTCTAAGGGGATAACTTAACTCTAATCTTAATTTCTAAGGGTCGCTGCCACCAGACCCCCTCTGGACACCATGTAGCTCGTTAGGTAGCATGCAGAGTGGACTAGGCATTGGGTTAGGTTTTCCATTGACCAGATCGATAAGGGTAAAGAAGGGTGAAACCATAACATGTCTTAATTGATTTATTCCTTATAAAACATACCGGTAAAAAACATATAGGGCCTACATGAATTGGCCTTCCTCAGAAGAACAACGAAAATGTGGTTACCCAGATGGGCCCCAGACTCTTACATTGATGGCATGTCATCCACTTACTTATTGCATAACAATCTGTGACCACCTTACCTCGGTCATTCCTTCTTACACTATCCCTTAACATATCAGACTGCTCCACCTGTATGGAATATAGCACCGTCGGTTATCATACATAGTAGCACCATCTCAACACACATGTTACACTCCATACCTGCAAATATGGGACTCCTGGTGACTTTTAGGTATACACAACAGGCACCTCGTTCGCACACCACCCTCGGTGAGTAAAGACGAGGGCTTCACCTAGAGACATACCAGCACTATTTCTACGCCTGGTATTATAGGTCGCTCCAAGTGACGACCGCAGAGTTTCTCATGGTCTCCTTATTTGTGACTATTCATTTGAAGTGGTGTTCTGGAAATCCACAGGTTCACAGTGGATTGCCATAGCGGGGAGTAGTCACCACCTGTTGTGACGCTCAAAGGGATAATGGCGGCCGGGCGGCAAGGCACTCCGACGGCATGGAACCTGAGGTGACGGTAGAACGAGGAAGACTGAGAAATAATGCCTGACGGGCGGTTATCCCACCCCTTAACACATTCCTATTACACTTATATATCCGGCAAAGCTTTAAACTGTAATAACTTCTATTTATCAACCTTAATTATAGGGCGGGATATAGCCCGCTAGGACACTGACCTGAGGTGATGGTAGAACGAGGAAGACTGAGGGCATTGCCCCGCCGCTCCTCATCACGTAGGCCTACAGTTTCCAATCCTTAATTTTCACTTTTGTTTCTTATGGTTCTCACCTTAACACTTTTCGGTATATTGTCAATCATGCCTTATAAACATATATTTTAATCCTAAATTACACACTAAGGTAAGGTCTTGGTTTGCTAGTTCGTGGGAAAATTCATGGGGTTATAATATCACGTGGCACCCAAGGCGGGTACATGACGCGCCTTGAAACAAAGGCTGAATGTTCATGGCGAGGGTGTATCAACTTCACTTAAAACTGTAATGAGGGATCCTCCTCTCACACCTTACACTATTTGAATACAGACATAAGATTCTCTGATCACTGTACCTGTCGTGGGTATATGTCACGTGAGGATACGAGGTGTATTAAGTTCATACCGACGCATACAAGATATTTCCTTTCAAGTATAGTTTCTGGATCACTTCCAACACCTCACATAGTTCTGATACATTTATCCTTTTTCCAGATCATTGTTCTCATGTATTTTCATATGATATCTGTGGAAGTTATGTTCGCTACACGCTCACAGACGTAAATAGTATGACCTTCAAACCCTGATCCACACTTAGTCTTACAGCACACTAGTCCGGCTCAACTGGACTTTAACATTCATCTTATGCATACCCTGAGTTCGCCTTAATGCTATGAATACATACACTTAATATGATATAACTGTACCTAGGTACAATACAACACATGGTCTAGGAACATTGAGTAGGTGAGTTATCCTTTATCAATGTTTCCCGTTTTCTGAGGTTCTACAAGCGGTGGATTTGAATGTTATATAGCATAATATGAATTAAATGGGATTTTTAGGAATGACAATGATGTGCGCAGTACATAGCCTTCCCCTCCCAAAGATTCATATTATGCGAAATAATATGCAAAGCACTAACGCTGTAGTGTACATACATTTTACAACATACTAACAGTTCGTGATTAGAGTACCTTAATACTTCAAACAAAACATAAGGAGACTTAAACGTTTCCCACGAGCGTCTCCGCTACCATATACATCGGACAACCGTTTACAATCTTGCTAGTTCAGTATACAATATATCAGAAAAAAAACATTATAAGGAGACAAACTTTTCATACTCGAGTCTCCGTTACCTATACATACAACCACTTATCAACTCTTATTTCAGTACAATATAGTATAGGGAACATGCCCCTAACAGTTCATCAGCGTAATACCTCAACATACTTGTGGCACCAGCACCTAAACAGTGACTTTGACATTACATCTACAACAAAAGTTCTCTGCGTGAAATTACATATCAAGGAATTTAAATTCTTGTCTATGAATGGGGAATTAGTTACATCAGACACTTCCTCAGATTACTACTTCATTTCAATAATAATTCACCTTTTCAACACAAAACCGTGGTTCTAGACGCACACATTGGGGCTCATAACACAAGACACGTATTTCCTATCTCACAGTTCAGAAGAACTGGTATTTCAAGGTTGGGGTGACTCCCTCACCCGGAGCGAGTCAACAACCCAAAACTTTCGACACACATAAACTGAGATTTCTCCTTTCGACAACATAGGCAACAACTGGATTTCCGGACTTCAGTTCGTAAGAACTGGGATTTATAATGTTGGGGTGACTTCAGTACGACTGACGAAGTCAACAACCCAAAAAAAACATTTTCAGACAATATAGATACCACTACAAATCCATTCTAACTACTGGTCTCCTCTGCCTCACAGGGAATCTACTTGCAGGTTGACCTTCCACATTTTCGTCATCACTTTCCTCATCTGTTTCGTCTGAACCCGAGTCCGAGGAAGAATCATAGGGTGGGAGTAGGGGCTCATTCAGCTGAAAAAACATGTCTCTACTTACATACCTCTTTACTTTCTCAGCCGCCCTCTTTATCACCTCACTTTCATCCAAGGGATTTGTCAACTCATATGCGGCACCATTTCGTATAATTTCTGTTATAGTGTACGGACCCTTCCACTTGGTATTCAACTTCCTACTGGTCCCAGGGTTGGGCCATTCATTCCTCACCCATACTGTTTCTCCTAACTGCATAGTTTGGTTCGTTCTTGATCTATTTGCTCTCTCTCTGGTCTCTCATGACATTCTGGCAGACATCTCTTTTATCAACCTATGGGCTTCTTTCAACTCTTGACTGCTCTCATTCTCTATTATAGGTAAGTCAATTCCTACTTGTCTTTGTACATGCCTCGAAAAAAAAAGCAAAATGAGGCTGTACCCCAATTGTGGCATGGACAGACGTGTTCAGAGCAGACTGCACGGGACTGAGAAATTTTGGCCATTGAAGTGGATTATCTTCACACATGATTGCCAGTGTTGTTTTAAAGGTCCTGTGCATTCTCTCTGTGATGCTATTACCTCTAGGGTGGTAAGGCAATTTAAAATAGTTCTTAATGCCAGTTACTTTACATAATTCTCTAAACTGTATTGCTGTAAATTCACCTCCATTATCTGCAATGACTACTCCAGGGCTACCAAAAACATTAATGAATTTACTAAATTCTCTGGTCACTTCCTGAGTGGATTTGGTTCTCAAAGGATAGAAATTGACAAACCTAGAATAGTGATCTATGACAGTCAACACATATCGATATCCATTCACGCTATTATGTAAGTCTGTCAAGTCCACAGATACTCTCTCCAAAGGTTTAGTTACTTCTGACATCCCCTGCCATTGCTGTTCTAACCCTTTTGTCCCTTTGAATCTTTGACACACTTCACATGATTCTACAAATTTCACACAGTCTCTGCGATAATTGGGCCAATAGAAAAGGCCTTCTACTCTGGCTATAGTCTTCCACTGTCCTAAGTGACCTGGTGTCTCTCTGTTATGTGCCCACTCTAATGCTGCTCAACGCAAATGATCAGGTATTACAAGGCAGTACATCAATGCTTTATCAATTTGTTCCTTTACTAAATACAGTACCCCCTCCGCTACTTCAAATTTGTCAATAGTCGTCTTGGGATACTTATGTTTGGGTACCTGTCCTCCTTCTAAATAACTAGCCAATCCTTCCCACCTCTCTTCTTTTCTTTGTTCTGCTCCTAACTGCCGATGCGTTAACCCATCTAGCTGAGGGAACTGACCTGCCGTCCTACTCCTGGCTACTTTCCTTAGGGCCCCTACCGGCCTACTCAATGCGTCCGCAACTAGATTTGCCTTCAGGTTTGTACTCTATCTTATAGATGTAATCCCTCATTTCCAACATCCATCTATTCATTCTTTGACTTTTAGTTTTCTTGTTAAAAACAGACGTTAACGGCTGGTGATCAGTCTTGATGGTGAATTGGGAACCCCACAGAAAATGATGGAAAAATCTTCAGGCTAACACTATCCCTAATGCTTCTTGGTCGGTGGTGGAATACCGTGTTTCCGCGGGCTTTAGCTTCCGAGAGAAATACCCAACAGGACGCAAAGAACCGTCATCCTGTAATTGATTCAGTGATGCTCCTACACAAAAATTACTAGCATCACTGTGTAGCTCAAATGGTTTATCCATGTCCACTTTACTAGTACTGGAAAGGAAGCTTACGATAAAACCCGCACATCCCTAAAAATTGTCGGACTTGTTTGACATTAGTGGGTGGTTTACAGTCTGTTACTGCTTTTACATTCTCTGGATCCGGCTCAATGCCTTTCTCTGAAACAATATGTCCCAAGAATTTTACTTGTCTTTGACCAAACTGACATTTAGATAGGTTTAATTTGATTCCCATATTTACAAACCTGTCAAATACTTTAACCAATCTGCCCATGAGGGTATTGAAATCATTAGCCCACACTATGACATCATCTAGATAGTTCCTGACCCAATCTTCTTCGGCTAAAGGAGCTAAGACCCTGTTTACTTCCCTAGTAAAAACGGCTGGGCTGGCTGACAAACCAAAAGGGAGGCGTTTGAACCGCCATAAATTATACCCATCACTGAAGGTGGTTATATCTCTACTGTGGGGGTCAAGAATTACCTGATAGTAAGCATCTTTCAAATCTAAGGTGGCATAATATTTATTTCCGGCAGCCTTCTCAACTAATTCATCCAATCTTGGCAAAGGTTGTATATCTACTTTCAAGTGTTTGTTGACTGCTCGGAAATCGAGGCACATACGTTTCGACCCATTAGGTTTAGTTGCTAACACGATAGGTGATAGCCAGACAGCGGTTGATGGTTCAATGATGTCCCTATCTCTCATGTCTCTCATCATTTCTTTAATAGTACCCTTGGCTTTCTCGGGATACCTATACTGAGGTCCTCTTACAGGTTGTTCATTGACCAATGGGATGTTAGCTGGCAAACCCTTAATGGTGCCTATTTCATTTGGACCTAAGACAAACAACGCAAGTGTGTCCGCATGTCCCTATCTAAGTGTGGCCATTGCTGGGTCCTAATTAACTCCTTCAATTTGTCCTGTCTAGTTTCTCCACGCTTCACTTCATCACAGTCAGGTACCATAGAATTTAGTACTTCTTGAGCTCGTCTAATTTTCTGGACTGGGGAATTTTCCATACCCCTACAAAGTATGCATTGAGTTGGGAATTTCACATCATGAGTCAGTCTTAAGGGGATTTTGTTAGACCTCTTATCATTTTCTCTCTGTATGGCCAGGTGATGTGGTGAGCACAGTGGTATTTCTACAGACCGACCTACCTTACCTAACTCTTCATAAATGTGTGAGATAGTTCCGAGATTATTCCCTTCATCATCAAAGTAACAGAATTCATCATCATGAACTACTTCATATTCACCTAAAACAGCACCAGGACTCAAACAAACTGGTTGCTCTGAAACGTTACTCATAGGAACATAAACACAGGAATCATCTTGGACTACCACACACATATCCGGTTGTTGCTTCAACCCCCTATGCGTAAATCTGATACATAATGTCTGACCTAACCTTCCTTCACTTTAACTGGTCTAATTTGAGAACTGTGCCCGCTTATTATAATCTTCCTATCAACGTGCAAGTTAGTTAGCTCCTTGGGAGAAGATAAGATCGAAGCATACGTGAGCTGTTTGACTTTGACAACCGTTCGCAACTTTCCTCCATGACTTGGTTTCCAATAAACTTGTTTATGACCCCCCCAACTGAACTGATTTTTTTCGTGATGCCACCAAACTCCAAATCTGCCTAAAATATCTGCTCCCAATAATACATCAGTATCCAACATGTTATCTTCCACTATTACGGCTTGGTGACGGATTCTTTTCCTACGGGACAACTGTACACTGATGACAACAGTGCCTTGGGTCTTAAACTCTTCCCCGTTAATAGCTACATATCTCTGGGTACAAGGCCTAATGGGCCCTACCTTCAAGGCACTAACCAAGCTATCTTTAATGATAGTAGCTTCACTACCCGTATCAACCAACGCTATACAAGTATGTCCACATATAGGTAACTTAATACATGGAGAACTGTGTGGGAATGGATGTTGTGGTCATTGGCCCGAAGGGGGATTCCTAGCTTGGCGTCCTGGACAAGTGGTAAAATAACTCCGACAGTTCATCCTCAGGCATGCGTAGCATGAACCTGGTCTGGGTCTGGAGGGGCAATTATGCGGACTATGGTTATCCTTCTTACAATATCCGCACCATTCATTTCCTGTCCAACCTTGAGTGTTAGTTTACTTCCACCTCGTGTTCTGATCCGGTCTTCCGTCAGTCTCGTTCCTATGATAGTCTCCCTGGACTCTATAATCCTCTGGTACTGGTTCCTGGCGGGTCTGTCTAACATGTTGCTGTCCCCTGCCCTGTGTTCTCAAATACCATTCCCTACACTTTGTCAACTCGTTCAAAAAGGGGTCTAAGGATATGCCTAACCGGTGGTATCTTCTTAACTCTCTCTGCATTTGCCCTGGCAATCCCTCATACAATACATCTTTCATCAGCTGATCTTTCCCTTGTATCACTTCAAACTTCCTCTCTATGGCTGCCAGCTTATACTTCATTCGTTCCACACATCTTTCCGGATCGTCCTCTACATGATATTCTTCTCTCAAAAAATCTGCCCATGCCTTATTCAGAGTATTCTGGCCTGTGTTGAACTTTGTCAAAGCTTGCTTAAGGGTGTTCCAATCACACATCCCCCTCCTATCCAATTCCTGTAGAACCCTCTGCTCTACGGGACTCTCCATTCTGCTTAGAGCCGCTTCTACCCTATGGTCATCCTGCTTCAGTAACCACTCTACCTGTCTACAAAAAGTTCTAATATGGCTCTCAGAATCCGACCCTGTTAGTGTTTCCAATGATAACGTTCTAACATAACTGAGGTTGAACACGGCTGCTTCCCTATCATCCCTCTTGGCACTGTCCGTTAGTTTGGAAAGAACCCCTGGATAAACTCTAAGGCTACCTGGGTGTGTGGTATTGTTCCCTGATTGTGGTACAGAGTGGGCACTTTCTGCCGGTGGGGCAGTTGGGGTTGTGTCCTTACCTACACCATACACTAGATCAGTGTCCTGGTTCTTTGCATGCTGGAGTTCTCGTTTTAGTTCCTTAACCTGTCTCTGTAATTCTTCTAGCTCTGAGTATTGTCTCTCGACGATCTGCAAAGTCCGTTCCAATCTCTCTTCTAATGTGTCCCCTACCATGGTACTCTCCTGTTCTACTGACTCATCCATTTTGACCTAAAAATGTTACCCCTCGACCAAGGAAAAATACGAACCCCTTAACACAACTACTCTCCTGTACTACTACAACCTGAATTGATCAATGGTGCAATACAACACTATGCAACCTCTTAACATGGCACCAAAAATTATAACTCACATCAACTGGAGACCGAAAGTCCTATGGTATTCCATAGGTGAACCACTTAACAACATCAGAGGTGAACCACTTGAGACACTTCTCAGACACAGTGTGGACTCCCTTACTTCAACGTCACCAAGGTTAATCCACAACTTCTGCAATTATTAATACATATTAATGCTGGATAAAACACAAACACAAAACACATCAATGACACACATGACTTCAGTACTGTATAAATTTTCAAAAATTCTTCTTACATTTCTGTACTCAATCAATGTTATTCACCTGCAAGTATCACTCAAAAATCAGATTATCCATCATTAAAATACTTGTCTATATTTGCAACTTAAATCACAACTTCAATTCCCTCGGATTTGATCAATGATTAAAAACCATCCCACCGCTGCCACCAATTTATACTGCCAGATTCTGGGGTCACTAAGTCTAAGGGGATAACTTAACTCTAATCTTAATTTCTAAGGGTCGCTGCCACCAGACCCCCTCTGGACAGCATGTAGCTCGTTAGGTAGCGTGCAGAGTGGACTAGGCATTGGGTTAGGTTTTCCATTGACCAGATCGATAAGGGTAAAGAAGGGTGAAACCATAACATGTCTTAATTGATTTATTCCTTATAAAACATACTGGTAAAAAACATATACATGAATTGGCCTTCCTCAGAAGAACAACGAAAATGTGGTTACCCAGATGGGCCCCAGACTCTTACATTGATGGCGTGTCATCCACCAACTTATTGCATAAAAATCTGTGACCACCTTACCTCGGTCATTCCTTCTTACACTATCCCTTAACACATCAGACTGCTCCACCTGTATGGAATATAGCACCGTCGGTTATCATACATAGTAGCACCATCTCAACACACATGTTACACTCCATACCTGCAAGTATGGGACTCCTGGTGACTTTTAGGTATACACAACAGGCACCTCGTTCGCACACCGCCCTCTGTGGGTAAAGACGAGGGCTTCACCTAGAGACATACCAGCACTATTTCTACGCCTGGTATTATAGGTCTCTCCAAGTGACGACCTCAGAGTTTCTCACGGTCTCCTTATTTGTGACTTTTCATTTGGAGTGGTGCCCTGGAAATCCACAGGTTCACAGTGGATTGGCATAGCAGGGAGTAGTCACCACCTATTGTGACGCTCAAAGGGATAATGGCGGCCGGGCGGCAAGGCACTCCGACCGCATGGAACCTGAGGTGACGGTAGAACGAGGAAGACTGAGAAATAATGCCTGACGGGCGGTTATCCCACCCCTTAACACATTCCTATTACACTTATATATCCGGCAAAGCTTTAAACTGTAATAACTTCTATTTATCAACCTAAATTATAGGGCTGGATATAGCCCGCTAGGACACTGACCTGAGGTGACGGTGGAACGAGGAAGACTGAAGGCATTGCCCCGCCGCTCCTCATCACGTAGGCCTACAGTTTCCAATCCTTAATTTTCACTTTTGTTTCTTATGGTTCTCACCTGAACACTTTTCGGGATATTGTCAATCATGCCTTATAAACACATATTTTAATCCTAAATTACACACTAAGGTAAGGTCTTGGTTTGCTAGTTCTTGGGAAAATTCATGGGGTTATAATATCACGTAGCACCCAAGGCGGGTACATGACGCGCCTTGAAACAAAGGCTGAATGTTCATGGCGGGGGTGTATCAACTTCACTTAAAACTGTAATGAGGGATCCTCCTCTCACACCTTGCACTATTTGAATACAGACATAAGATTCTCTGATCACTGTACCTGTCGTGGGTATATGTCACGTGAGGATACGAGGTGTATTACGTTCATACCGACGCATACAAGATATTTCCTTTCAAGTATAGTTTCTGGATCACTTCCAACACCTCACATAGTTCTGATACATTTATCCTTTTTCCAGATCATTGTTCTCATGTATTTTCATATGATGTCTGTGGAAGTTATGTTCGCTGCACCCTCACAGACATAAATAGTATGACCTTCAAACCCTGATACACACTTAGTCTTACAGTACACTAGTCCGGCTCAACTGGACTTTAACATTCATCTTATGCATACCCTGAGTTCTCCTTAATGATATGAATACATACACTTAATATGATATAACTGTACCTGGGTACAATACAACACATGGTCTAGGAACATTGAGTAGGTGAGTTGTCCTTTATCACTGTTTCCCGTTTTCTGAGGTTCCACAAGAGCTGGATTTTTAGGAATGACAATGATGTGCGCAGTACACACCCATCGCACTGGTTTCCCTCACATTGGAAAGGACATCCGTACACCGCGTGGGACCATGTCCCACAGGAAGAGCAACAAAAGGGCTTTGGAGATCTGTACCAGCTATCCCGCATGGGCGGGCCCGGTCGTGCACTAGTAACTGTACGGGGGCGGGGGTTAATCCCAGCCTGCGCCCCGTGGGTCCCTGCCCCGGCCGGCCGGTCGCCCCGCAGGGCGTGACCCAACGTGTTTATACCTAATGTATGTAGCCGTGATTGCTCCAGCCCTTCCTCGTGAAGCGGTGACTGTTCTTGCCGCTTTCTTTCTTCCCGGCTGAGATATTCCACCATCAGTCGCAAGAATTCATCCTCCCAGACCGAAGGGGTGTTACGTGCAGTGGTGGGAGGGGCGGCGTGAATTGTCGACACAAAATGGGAGGAGGGGGGGGGGGGTAAGCTTTATATACGTCCGCGCCGCTTTAATTGCGCTCTCTATCGTAGTTATCCCGCTCGACACCATGAACGTACGCATCTCGCCGGGTAAGCTCCATAGAAAGTAAGAGAGTACTATCTCAGATGTTAAGAATTGTGGGTGATTGACTCTCGCAATCTTCACAGCACTATCTATGGATGATAGGTAAACGTTTAGTGTTGAACACCCCTCTAGCTTGATATTGGCTAAGTGAAGCGTGTGATCTTGTAATGTATTTCCCTGGCTGTAAAATTCCCGTATTCCGTTCGCGAACGTGTCCCACGAGGTAGCATTCTTTACTGTTGGATTAAATCCTAGCACTCCTTTCGCGTCACCGCCTAATCGCATCCATGCCGTCCTGAGACGGCATTCCTCATATTCCTGAAGGGTTTCCGGGAATGCACTTTCAATGTTTCCCAACCACTGCTCCAGCCTATCCGCTGATTTAGCAGGGTCACAGCCATCGCCCTCAAACATGGATATCTGACTAACCAATTGTGCTGCACTTTGAGCTGAGACGGTCGTAAGGAAGGAATCTGGCATGCTGGAGGAGCTGGGAGGTGCTAATGAGTGTGTGAGCCTGGGGAGGGAAGTGGCGAGAGAGGGTGCAGGGTGGTTAAAGGGTAGGGGGGGAGACGAGGTACTAGTGTATTGTTCAGGGAACGGGGATAAAATGGAAGTCACTGGTGTGGTGTTAACAGAAGTCATATTAGCTAGCGAGGAGGGCTGGGAAGTACTGATCATGGAAGTTAAAACTGTCAAAGTTGACGATGACGTCTGTGGGTGGGACGAGGAGGGGGGCTTACTGACACTTGCCCTGGTTGAGTTCTCGACCATTGGTCCCAGGTACCCAACAATATGTGAAGCAGAAAGCGGGGAAGAGGGGGGGTGGATAATTGTCACTAGGGAATGACCACTTGTACCACACCGAGAGGCAGGAATTATATTCAGTATGCTACCACCCTTGTACTGCCTGCTTCGTCAAGATAGTTGCGAGTTTACTTCAAAAGATTCTAACCATTACTGTACTGAATACTAAAGGGAAGAGGCGTGAGTCTTACGTTAAGTTCCCTGCCACCATTATAATGAGACAAAAACTCATATGAAGAGGTAAGGTATGAGTTTATAGTGGTAGAGTCGTATAGTGAGGGAAGTAGGTAGCGTGACTAGAGGGTGTGAAGATAATACTGTATATTAACACAGGCTCCGTACAAGTGTAGTATATAAAACACAAATGCATGTTACAGCTAGGGGGATTCGTGCACAGTGTATGATAGACTATGAAATTCTCGTATAACCTCACAAATAGAATGGGCACTTAACTAAGTCGATCGTTGGGGAGGTTTGGGATCACCGCACTTCTACCGTTTACACAGCCAGCACTTACTTTTACATGTTGAGTCGACGGCACTCTGTCAATGGACCCGGCTGACACCTCGTTGCCCTTAGTGGCGGACTTCTTTGATGAGCGGGACTGGGGACGTCGTTGCTGGCCCTTCTCGGTTACAAGACTCTCTCCTATGAGGAGAGCTACAGGCCTTATATATTGGAGGAAGAGCCGGCAGATGACCTCTCCTGCTGAACTGAGTGTCTCTTGACCGGGTTGTTGGGTCGGGTGACAGGGGTGCTGGCTGATTCGTAGTTCCTTGAATTACAAGGTCATGACGCCGGGTTGAGCTGATCGGGTGGCGGTGAGGATTCTGGTTCCCTTGTGAACTTGACCTCCCTTGGGTCGGGTCTCTGGACCTCTCCTACTGAACTGGGTATCCAGGGCCGGTTTCAGGAGTGGGCAAAGTGGGCAGCTGCCCAGGGGCCTCAACAATCTGGGGGCCTCCACATATTACAGGTATGGTCGGTAGCGTTCCCTGGTCCCATGCATTAGGTCGAGGGTTCGAATCCTGGCTGGTGAGGTCGTTGAATATATGTTCAAAGTCTGCGTGTTATATGGACTAAAAATGAAATATATATATATATATATATATATATATATATATATATATATATATATATATATATATATATATATATATATATATATATATATATTGTAGGTACAATGCAGTGCTAGGGAGTTGCTGTGTGGTGAGGAGCTTGTTGAGAGGAGGTCTTGTCTGTTTGAAAGTGTTGAGTTGAATGGCCTTCACGGCGAGGCTATGGGGTATTTATATGATTCTGCCGGATCAGGTTGGAGAGGTGTGAAGTGAGCGGCACTGATGATTGGCTGAGGTGAAGGCGGTAATGGGCCAATTACCGCGCAGTCTGAAAGTGAGGCCCATCACTTTAGGAACTCGCCTCTGGTTGGCTGGTGTTTGTTGACTGCTTGGAAATCAAGGCACATATGTTTTGATCCATTAGGTTTAGTTATTAACACTATGGTGTAATAATCACGGTCGTACACGTCAGTTAACATAAAATCAGATGATTTATATTACGCTCAATAGCCCACAAAACATGTAGCTATGCCTTCTTTATTGGGTCCCCTGACTGAGGCGTCCGTTTTCTCATCAGTTCAGGACGTCTGAGTCCTCCGTTTTCCCTCATCTTAGAGTGCACCTAAGACTCCATATTCCTTAGTATAACGACACAAAATTTGAAATTGCAACTGTAGTCCTATCTGTTAAGGCAACTTAGATATGTCTGATTACAGATGGAACATTCAAGATCCCTTGTGAGTGATGTTGAAAGCTTCAATTGTCTTTATTGGTAGTGAAAATTGTCAAGTAAGTGAGTGTCAAGTCTGCCAGTACGAGCGGCATGTCCTTATATCGTCCTTGAGGATAGCCATGAGTTTCTAAGTACTACTGAAATTAGATCATTTTGATGCCCAAACATCAGAGAATCTGATATTTGTAGTTTATTTAGTGTCAGTTGTCTATTTAAGAAAGACAATAATCTCCTGAATGATTATGTCAAACTGTATAATCTCCAACAACTAGCGTATCCCAGTGAATAGTTCTTTATTTGTAGTTTTGCAGAGTTTGTGAAAATATTGCTGTTAGTGTGTGCATTTGACGTCCATTTCACCTTTTCCTGGCAAGTTCAATCTCTGATTAGATTATAAATATAGAACATAAGAAATTCACCTGACCCATGGCATTGACTTTCATAGTTAAATGTACAGCGACTGAGTTGAATGTAATTTCTGTCATTGTCTGATTAGCCTATCTGACATGTGTAGCACACAAGCCTGAGTTACCAGTAAGCCGTATATAAACTCGTGTGCGAGGAGCAGCGTCACATCTCTGACGCTGTTCCATCATATCTCAGGTATGTGTATGTTCTCATGCCCGCCATATTAAGTCAGTTTAACTCAGTGAATTTTATGAATTTCAGTGTTCATGTTGGAACAGTGAAATTATCATTTACCCAGTGAAAGAATTAATGTAACGTAAATATCGTCTGTCGTTGCCAGACGAAAGATTATTTGTGATTGAGTTATTTTTGTTGCATCTCTGACACTAATCCATCATATCTTAGGCACTGTGTGTGTGTTAGCTGAATACCCTACAGTCACTGGTCCCGGGGGACCGGTAGCTGCATACCAGCTAGCTGTCTTACAGGATGTCGTTAATTTGGCACGATTAAATTGTTCGAATCTGCACCCTGGGAACTAGGCCCGAACTCCATCGCAGTGCTTCGGACTACAACCGACCCTAACAGCGTTCTTCGTTTGTTGTGGTGACACCAGTGTTACACCCTGGGGCACTCCTTACAGTTATATGGGCCAAAGTATTATTGTTGTGTATGATTGGGGATAATTAGCAGACATATAGTTGTAATGATTGTTTATCAGACCACAGCTTACAGCTCAGAGAAATACGACACGTGTAACAGTTAGTGGATGAGCAGGGAGCAGGGATCCATAATTTGACACACCCTACAGTCCCAGGAGAGTTCCAGACCTGACCCAAGGGAGGTCATGTTCACAAGGGAACCAGAATCTTCACCGCCACCCGATCAGCTCAACCCGGCGTCATGACCTTGTTAATTCAAGGAACTGCTAATCAACCAGCACCCCTGTCATCCGACCCAACAACCCGGTCAAGTGCCGGACTTAGACCTGTGGAGGCCCATGGGCAGCCTCTTTGTGGAGGCCCCCCCTCATTATAACTACCCAAGAGGGTGGTGGTGGCGAGTGAAGCGAGTTCTGGGGGGCACTGTAAGCCCCCCGGGAAATTTTTGAAATTTGAACACTTCTTTGGAGAATTTTGAAGCCATATGCAGTTATATTGAAGAAATTAGAACATTGAGAAATCTTTAATTAACTGTATATTTATTGATAGTGTACAAAATCCCAACACACACACAAAAGTGAGACATGGCTGGAGTCATTCATGTGGTTTCAAGTCGACCAGCCCTGATATAGCTACTACCCCACATGTCAAAAATTTTCAAGAGACTTCACAGAAAAGAATATATTATTAGTTATTACAGAGAGATGATTCAGATAAACCTCTTCTCAAATAATGGTTCTGTCCAAGAATGCATGTATAGGCTTCTTTAAGTCCAAGGTCAGATAGATTCAGAATAAGTATTAACTCAACTATAAATAAAATTGAAGTTTTGCATCCAATAGTAAAACATTTGCAAGACATGTTCTAGGAAATGACAACTGACAAGATCATTCATCACTGAGCGGCGATGACTTCACTCAACAAGCACACATGACAATTCTCTCTCTCATTTCACATTTGCAAGACATGTTTATGTCTACTCGTGGGAATTTCACGAATCATGTGCGACGCACGTCTCCTCTTTAATCGACAGACACATGACAACCGATGTGCAGATACTACACGACCCAACCCCCTCCGACCGACTGTCAACAAACACAAGAGCATTCATTAAAAATATACGGTTCATAGGAAAACCAGGTATTTATGAATTTCAAGGAGTAGCTAGCCTAATTTCTATCACTCTTCTTGCTGAACATAGTTTTACGTGATGGAATAGATAAACATGAATTTTAAAGAATGAAAATAAAAATAATCCAAATGAATAAACAAATAAATAAAATATTGTAATATGTGGAGGCCCCCAGATTGTTGAGGCCCCTGGGCAGCTGCCCACTTTGCCCACTCCTGAAACCGGCCCTGGATACCCAGTTCAGTAGGAGAGGTCCAGAGACCCGACACAAGGGAGGTCAAGTTCACAAGGGAACCAGAATCCTCACCGCCACCCGATCAGCTCAACCCGGCGTCATGACCTTGTAATTCAAGGAACTACGAATCAGCCAGCACCCCTGTCACCCGACCCAACAACCCGGTCAAGAGACACTCAGTTCAGCAGGAGAGGTCATCTGCCGGCTCTTCCTCCAATATATAAGGCCTGTAGCTCTCCTCATAGGAGAGAGTCTTGTAACCGAGAAGGGCCAGCAACAACGTCCCCAGTCCCGCTCATCAAAGAAGTCCGCCACTAAGGGCAACGAGGTGTCAGCCGGGTCCATTGACAGAGTGCCGTCGACTCAACATGTAAAAGTAAGTGCTGGCTGTGTAAACGGTAGAAGTGCGGTGATCCCAAACCTCCCCAACGATCGACTTAGTTAAGTGCCCATTCTATTTGTGAGGTTATACGAGAATATCATAGTCTATCATACACTGTGCACGAATCCCCCTAGCTGTAACATGCATTTGTGTTTTATATACTACACTTGTACGGAGCCTGAGTTAATATACAGTATTATCTTCACACCCTCTAGTCACGCTACCTACTTCCCTCACTATACGACTCTACCACTATAAACTCATACCTTACCGCTTCATATGAGTTTTTGTCTCATTATAATGGTGGCAGGGAACTTAACGTAAGACTCACGCCTCTTCCCTTTAGTATTCAGTACAGTAATGGTTAGAATCTTTTGAAGTAAACTCGCAACTATCTTGACGAAGCAGGCAGTACAAGGGTGGTAGCATACTGAATATAATTCCTGCCTCTCGGTGTGGTACAAGTGGTCATTCCCTAGTGACAATTATCCACCCCCCTCTTCCCCGCTTTCTGCTTCACATATTGTTGGGTACCTCGGACCAATGGTCGAGAACTCAACCAGGGCAAGTGTCAGTAAGCCCCCCTCCTCGTCCCACCCACAGACGTCATCGTCAACTTTGACAGTTTTAACTTCCATGATCAGTACTTCCCAGCCCTCCTCGCTAGCTAATATGACTTCTGTTAACACCACACCAGTGACTTCCATTTTATCCCCATTCCCTGAACAATACACTAGTACCTCGTCTCCCCCCCTACCCTTTAACCACCCTGCACCCTCTCTCGCCACTTCCCTCCCCAGGCTCACACACTCATTAGCACCTCCCAGCTCCTCCAGCATGCCAGATTCCTTCCTTACGACCGTCTCAGCTCAAAGTGCAGCACAATTGGTTAGTCAGATATCCATGTTTGAGGGCGATGGCTGTGACCCTGCTAAATCAGCGGATAGGCTGGAGCAGTGGTTGGGAAACATTGAAAGTGCATTCCCGGAAACCCTTCAGGAATATGAGGAATGCCGTCTCAGGACGGCATGGATGCGATTAGGCGGTGACGCGAAAGGAGTGCTAGGATTTAATCCAACAGTAAAGAATGCTACCTCGTGGGACACGTTCGCGAACGGAATACGGGAATTTTACAGCCAGGGAAACACATTACAAGATCACACGCTTCACTTAGCCAATATCAAGCTAGAGGAGTGTTCAACACTAAACGTTTACCTATCATCCATAGATAGTGCTGTGAAGATTGCGAGAGTCAATCACCCACAATTCTTAACATCTGAGATAGCACTCTCTTACTTTCTATGGAGCTTACCCGGCGAGATGCGTACGTTCATGGTGTCGAGCGGGATAACTACGATAGAGAGCGCAATTAAAGCGGCGCTGACGTATATAAAGCTCACGAACCCCCCCCCCCTCCTCCCATTTTGTGTAGACAATTCACGCCGCCCCTCCCACCACTGCACGTAACACCCCTTCTGTCTGGGAGGATGAATTCTTGCGACTGATGGTGGAAAATCTCAGCCGGGAAGAAAGAAAGCGGCAAGAACAGTCACCGCTTCACGAGGAAGGGCTGGAGCAATCACGGCTACATACATTAGGTATAAACACGTTGGGTCACGCCCTGCGGGGCGACCGGCCAGCCGGAGCAGGGACCCACGGGGCGCAGGCTGGGATTAACCCCCGCCCCCGTACAGTTACTAGTGCACGACCGGGCCCGCCCATGCGGGATAGCTGGTACAGATCTCCAAAGCCCTTTTGTTGCTCTTCCTGTGGGACATGGTCCCACGCCGTGTACGGATGTCCTTTCCAATGTGAGGGAAACCAGTGCGATGGGTGTGTACTGCGCACATCATTGTCATTTCTAAAAATCCCATTTAATTCATATTACGCTATATAACATTCAAATCCACCGCTTGTAGAACCTCAGAAAACGGGAAACAGTGATAAAGGACAACTCACCTACTCAATGTTCCTAGACCATGTGTTGTATTGTACCCAGGTACAGTTATATCATATTAAGTGTATGTATTCATAGCATTAAGGAGAACTCAGGGTATGCATAAGATGAATGTTAAAGTCCAGTTGAGCCGGACTAGTGTACTGTAAGACTAAGTGTGTATCAGGGTTTGAAGGTCATGCTATTTACGTCTGTGAGGGTGTAGCGAACATAACTTCCACAGACATCATATGAAAATACATGAGAACAATGATCTGGAAAAAGGATAAATGTATCAGAACTATGTGAGGTGTTGGAAGTGATCCAGAAACTATACTTGAAAGGAAATATCTTGTATGCGTCGGTATGAACTTAATACACCTCGTATCCTCACGTGACATATACCCACGACAGGTACAGTGATCAGAGAATCTTATGTCTGTATTCAAATAGTGCAAGGTGTGAGAGGAGGATCCTTCATTACAGTTTTAAGTGAAGTTGATACACCCCCGCCATGAACATTCAGCCTTTGTTTCAAGGCGCGTCATGTACCCGCCTTGGGTGCTACGTGATATTATAACCCCATGAATTTTCCCAAGAACTAGCAAACCAAGACCTTACCTTAGTGTGTAATTTAGGATTAAAATATGTGTTTATAAGGCATGATTGACAATATACCGAAAAGTGTTCAGGTGAGAACCATAAGAAACAAAAGTGAAAATTAAGGATTGGAAACTGTAGGCCTACGTGATGAGGAGCGGCGGGGCAATGCCTTCAGTCTTCCTCGTTCCACCGTCACCTCAGGTCAGTGTCCTAGCGGGCTATATCCAGCCCTATAATTTAGGTTGATAAATAGAAGTTATTACAGTTTAAAGCTTTGCCGGATATATAAGTGTAATAGGAATGTGTTAAGGGGTGGGATAACCGCCCGTCAGGCATTATTTCTCAGTCTTCCTCGTTCTACCGTCACCTCAGGTTCCATGCGGTCGGAGTGCCTTGTCGCCCGGCCGCCATTATCCCTTTGAGCGTCACAATAGGTGGTGACTACTCCCTGCTATGCCAATCCACTGTGAACCTGTGGATTTCCAGGGCACCACTCCAAATGAAAAGTCACAAATAAGGAGACCGTGAGAAACTCTGAGGTCGTCACTTGGAGAGACCTATAATACCAGGCGTAGAAATAGTGCTGGTATGTCTCTAGGTGAAGCCCTCGTCTTTACCCACAGAGGGCGGTGTGCGAACGAGGTGCCTGTTGTGTATACCTAAAAGTCACCAGGAGTCCCATACTTGCAGGTATGGAGTGTAACATGTGTGTTGAGATGGTGCTACTATGTATGATAACCGACGGTGCTATATTCCATACAGGTGGAGCAGTCTGATGTGTTAAGGGATAGTGTAAGAAGGAATGACCGAGGTAAGGTGGTCACAGATTTTTATGCAATAAGTTGGTGGATGACACGCCATCAATGTAAGAGTCTGGGGCCCATCTGGGTAACCACATTTTCGTTGTTCTTCTGAGGAAGGCCAATTCATGTCTATGTTTTTTACCAGTATGTTTTATAAGGAATAAATCAATTGAGACATGTTATGGTTTCACCCTTCTTTACCCTTATCGATCTGGTCAATGGAAAACCTAACCCAATGCCTAGTCCACTCTGCACGCTACCTAACGAGCTACATGCTGTCCAGAGGGGGTCTGGTGGCAGCGACCCTTAGAAATTAAGATTAGAGTTAAGTTATCCCCTTAGACTTAGTGACCCCAGAATCTGGCAGTATAAATTGGTGGCAGCGGTGGGATGGTTTTTAATCATTGATCAAATCCGAGGGAATTGAAGTTGTGATTTAAGTTGCAAATATAGACAAGTATTTTAATGATGGATAATCTGATTTTTGAGTGATACTTGCAGGTGAATAACATTGATTGAGTACAGAAATGTAAGAAGAATTTTTGAAAATTTATACAGTACTGAAGTCATGTGTGTCATTGATGTGTTTTGTGTTTGTGTTTTATCCAGCATTAATATGTATTAATAATTGCAGAAGTTGTGGATTAACCTTGGTGACGTTGAAGTAAGGGAGTCCACACTGTGTCTGAGAAGTGTCTCAAGTGGTTCACCTCTGATGTTGTTAAGTGGTTCACCTATGGAATACCATAGGACTTTCGGTCTCCAGTTGATGTGAGTTATAATTTTTGGTGCCATGTTAAGAGGTTGCATAGTGTTGTATTGCACCATTGATCAATTCAGGTTGTAGTAGTACAGGAGAGTAGTTGTGTTAAGGGGTTCGTATTTTTCCTTGGTCGAGGGGTAACATTTTTAGGTCAAAATGGATGAGTCAGTAGAACAGGAGAGTACCATGGTAGGGGACACATTAGAAGAGAGATTGGAACGGACTTTGCAGATCGTCGAGAGACAATACTCAGAGCTAGAAGAATTACAGAGACAGGTTAAGGAACTAAAACGAGAACTCCAGCATGCAAAGAACCAGGACACTGATCTAGTGTATGGTGTAGGTAAGGACACAACCCCAACTGCCCCACCGGCAGAAAGTGCCCACTCTGTACCACAATCAGGGAACGATACCACACACCCTTTGTGGGGCGAGCGTCCGCCAGCTCCAAATAAGGACACTTGACTAAGTAGTGCCCCTTGAGTCCCGGTGTAAGGGCGGCGCTTTCTCTCCACTCATAATCTGCCTTATCTTTTACTCTTACTTCTCTTGTCTTAGTTCTTTAATTCAATGGTTCTTTCTACTTACTTCAATGGTTACTGCATAACCTCAGTTCTTTTTGGTAGCATGTCGAGGATCTAAGGCACATGTGTATTGTAATTCTGATATCAGGGTCACTTGGACGGAAATAATGGTGAACTACTGTTGGGAAAATGAATACTCCTAAAATACTCTAAGAACAGGTTTATTAATATGAAATGAAAGGGAAAAAGAGATATTATTAACATATAACTTCAAGGTGCAACTCCTGGCTTACTCAACTGCAAACTCAGTATTTTCTTATTTACTTATTTTCTTAATTTTACTCCTCTGCAAGCTCCTCAGATATTACACTCTTATTACTCACACCCTTACTGGTGTTACGTTAAATTACATAGCAGGACCAGTTCCTTGGCCCTACTCACAATACATAGTTAAATGACAACTCCTTGGCTCCTCTCAACTGCCAATCCCAGTGGGTACTTACTTCACCCACATCTTCTAGTGGTACATTTCATTACAGTTACCAGGCTTTATTCATAGTCCCAAGTGGACAACTTTACTTCTCACACATTCCGAGGTACTTTCCATTACATCCAGTTATAAGACAACCTTACTTTAGATACTTCACAGAGTGTTGGTAGTGCATAGGAGATGCACTCACACACAACACGTTAATACTGATACCAACAAATACATGGGTCCATTACTCAACATGGGATACTTATTAACAAACACATACAACAACACTGTGGACCATATAACTCCAAGGCATGTCCCAGGGTATAGCACTGGCGCCTCTATCAACTGACGACTGCTGTTGTGGTCGGTTACACTCCGACACGAGGTGGGTCTGGGGCCCTCGGCCCACGAGGTGGACCTGCCGTCTCAATCATGTTGAATAACCGACATCAATGCATATATTGATCCCTGCTGGTTACCCACCGGCTCAGCAGCCAATGGGGTGTTCAAATAAGCCCACCCTGGAATCTGGGGACAAACGGGAGAGCGTCATGGGTGAGAAGCATGGACACACAATCATAACAAATCTTTCTTCTTGCAACGTCAGACGACATTTACTTTATATTACTTCTTACACTGAGTGAATGACAATTGCACTGTTACAACATGAACACTGATGAACACTGATATTTCACTACAATGACTGAATCAAACTGAATGGTTAGGGAACACATCAACAGTACATACCTGGGGACAAACAGGAGGACATCTCTCCTTTCCGCCTTCGTATATATACTCATGAGTTGCCAGCGATCGCTATTCAAGCAATGACAGAAATCACAAACAAACCCAACTGTTACTCATTCAAAGATGACCCTCAGTTGACAAAGGTCTGGCGAATTACTTGAGTTGAGATACACAGACTAATTCAAGATTGAGCTGGCCAGCAGAAGTGGAAAAAACGTATTGACAACTGCGTTTGAAGGCGGGACTTACTGGGAGGGTTCATGAGTCTAAACGTCGATAGGGAAAAACACCTCTCTTCCTAGGAATAGCTAACCCACTCATGTTTTGCGTTCGTGGAGTATAATAAGAATCATTAGTGTTAAAACAGACTAGCAGTCAACGTGACCATGAAAAAGCTCCCCCTTTCCCCAAGATTCTTATAATGCGGTTGTGGTGGGATGAAATCCTAGACAAGGTTCTTGAAACTCCAGGGCACGAGCAGTAGATATATTCAATAAGTAGTACAAGACTTGGCGGGATAGCCGACCGATACAGAAGCGAGCACAAGGGACTCCGTGCCGTAGGCAGGCCGAAGCCGATCTGAGGGAAGTTAGCTAGCTAGGCAAGGAGAGTTGCTAGACATTACTAGGACAATAAATGAGGTCTTCTAGTTACTCGACTAGCGCGGTACAGACATAGTACATCGGGACATAGTAAGTGAACATAGGCATTAGACATAAGCATAGATATCAGACATGCTATAATAATATGTAGTAATACAGACATGTGAATAAATGGTACAATGAATGGTAACAGAGTCTTGGCGTCAGGCGTGTTCACATATCTTGGTATTTACATATCTATACAGCGGTAACGTTCGCTAAACATGTACAGTAGTTACACAGATTCTTTAAATAACAACACCTCTCAGGACGATTACAGGCATCTGGCACAAAAGACATACAAAACAAGTACACAATGGTTACATACATGGGATAAACGGTAGTTAAAAAACAAAATCTATTATCAATGACAACATTGCATAGGGAAACAAAATACATATAATTAAACATAAATAGGAATAATGTAAAGATAAAGAAAAACATAAAAATAGGGTTACATACATAGCATAATTTTTTTTTTTACACAATACACGCTCTGGAGATACAGCTTCTCATATCAAGAGTTTCACCAAGAGATTAATCAAATGCTTACTCGACACCACTGAGATTTAACTTAGACTTCTCAAGCTAGGACATAGATGAACAGACCCCATCCAACCGAAGGAAAGATTTGAATGACTTTAAACGAAAGAGTCATTGTCCTACTCGCGAGAGGCAGCAACCTTCGATGGATCCAGAGCGAGCAGCAATAATGCCCAGAATAGATGCAAAACGAAACTGTCCTTATGGGAACACAACCAAACCAAAAACTGTCTGTACTTATGGCATTTGCCATTTAGCGAAATGAGCGCCATCGTCGATGCCTGACTCCACCTAAAAGTCACGAACACTACTCCTATACACACAACAAGCCTAGCTAGGACTTGACCTACTGTACTGAGCACATCATTGTCATTCCTAAAAACCCACTTTAATTCATATTACGCTACATCTCATTCAAATCCACCGCGCTTGTAGAATCTCAGGAGAGACGTGTTTTTACTCTTTGTTTTACACTCAGGATCACTCCCAGTAAGTCCAGCCTTCCAACACAGTTGTCACTATGTTTATTCCACTCTCTACTGGCAAACGCAATCTTGAATTAGTCTGTGTAAATCAACTTTAGTAATTCGCCAGACCTTTGTCAACTGAGGGTCATCCTTGAATGAGTAACAGTTAGATTGTTTGTAATTTCTGTCATTGCGTGAGTAGGGATCGCTAGCAACTCAGGGATATATAAACCAGTGCGAGGCGCGAGGACTAAACCTCCCGTATCACCTTTCACCTTCGTTCTCAGGTATGTTCTGTGTTTATAACCATTCAGTTTGATTCAGTCTGTTGTAGTGAATATCAGTGTTCATCAGTGTTCATGCTTTAACAGTGGAATTGTCATTCACCCAGTGTAAGATGTAATATAACATAAATACCTGACGTGGCGAGACTAAACATTTGTTTATAACCCACCATGCTTCCCCAAAAACCTCCCGAATTACCTTTCACCTTCGTTCTCAGTTCGAGGGTGGGCTTAATTGAAACCCACCGGTCGCTCGGACCGGTGGATACCTAGCAGTGGTCAGTATATGAGTGATGGCGCTGATTCGGCACGATTAATCGGCTCCACTCTACCTCGTGGGCCGAGGGCCCCAGACCCGCCTCGTGTCGGAGTGTAACCGACCACAACAGCAGTCATCAGCTGTTAGAGGCGCCAGTGCTATACCCTGGGACAGGCCTTGGAGTTATGATCCACAGTGTGGTTGTATGTGTTTATTAATAATTACCCCATGTTGGGTAGTGGACCCATGTCGGTGTTTGTATCAGTACTAACAGTCTGTGAAGTACCATATGCCAGTTGGTCTTATAACTGGATGTAATGAGAAATACCTAGTAATGTGGGAGAAGTAAAGTAATCTGCAAGGAGTTTCCATGTAACTGTGTATTAAGAGTAAGGACAACGAACTGGTCCGGCTATGTAATGTAAGGTGAAAACCAGTTATTGTGTGCACGGTAAGACTGTAATATCTGAGTAATTGCTGTTGAGTAAATAGGAAAATAAGGAAACAAGTAAATAAGAAATACGGAGTCTGCAATAAGCCCAGGAGTTGAGCCTGGTAGTTATATGTTAATAACATCTATTTTCCCCTTTGATTTTATATTAATAAACTTGTTCTTTGAGTATTTTAGGAGTATTCATTTCTCCCACAGTAGTTACCTTTATTTCCGTCCAAGTGACCCTGATATCAGAATTACACTACCCATGTGCCTAGACCATCGACATGCTACCAACATGAACTTAAGTAAGTAGAAGGAACATTTGAAAGAACTAAAACATGTTGTGGTTTCACCCTTCTTTCCCCTTATCGATCTGGTCAATGAAAAACCTAACCCAATGCCTAGTCCACTCTGCCCCCTACCTAACGAGTTACATACTGTCCAGAGGGGGTCTGGTGGCAGCAACCCTAAGTAATTAAGATTTGAGTTAAGTATTTCCCCTTAGAATTAGTGACCCCAGGCTGGCAGTATACTACAAAACTTGAAAACTCACAACTGGTATCTTTACTCAACTGGTAACAGATTCCCATCAGATGATTGCATAACAGCCAATCCATCTTCCAATCTCTGTGTCTACTGCAACTTGACAACCCCTCTCTGAAAAAAAAATCAACAAAAAAAAATTCACATACACCTACATACTCACAAACATTCCCATTTCACCACATTCCACACTCACATGGGCAAACAACATACTCACTTTCCACAACTTACTGATGCAAGGCAACAACACATTCTCTCACTTACCAGTTGTACTTCTCAATTGCAACACAAGTATGCAAAACATCACTCTTCACCATGCACATCAACAACCAATGTATTCCAGTCAAAGGTCTATAACCCTTTAAAGAAATCTCAGCAACACTGATGCCAGTCTCTCACATAACTAGCAAGAGAGGCATTCCTCACTCTTCTTACCTTCTACACTTCCCTGTCCATCAGGCCATGCACCTGATGAAGCAACTGGTGGTTGTTATATATATGTATGTTTATATGCTGCCTTTATTTAATTTATATATTATATATTATGTTACTTCTTACCAAAGTCAGAAAGTGTTTAGGCTTGTGTAAACACGAAATGTGTTCGGCAGGTGGTAACCATGAACAGAGAATAAACCAGACCGACCATGTGCTTGTCATTCTCCCATTAAATAACGCAAGATACTACACTGGCGATGAGGATGGGAATCACAAAGTGTTGGTGAAGTCCTTGAAGAGAGGATAGTGACCACTGAAGGGAAGGCTACTCTGAAACTGGAGAATTTAAGTGAAGAGAGCAACCATGGCTGGCGTCAGTGAATTCATCAGAAAATTGGGGGAGTATGATGCAGACAAAGAAGATTTCACATCATATTGTGAGAGAATGGACTTCTTCTTTCTGGCAAATGAATTATTGGACGACGGTGGTGATGCTGAGAAGAAGAAAGCCCTTCAACAGAAAAGGAAAGCAATCTTTTTGACAGAGGTAGGAGCTAATGTTTATTCTACTCTGGTCAATCTGCTTAATCCAGACAAACCCAAGGACTCCTCACTCATTCAGATTACCAAGATTCTGAAGCAACATTTTGATCCTGCTCCACTTGAGATCGCTGAAAGTTACAGATTTGGCACAAGAGATAGAGGTAAAGATGAATCAGTAAGTAATTATATAGTCGCTTTGAAGAAGTTATCCATTCACTGTAACTTTGGACAGTTCTTGAACCGAGCTCTAAGAGACAGGTTTGTAATAGGCCTGAATTATGAACAAATACAGAATAAGTTAATGAACACCACTAACTTAACTTTTGAAAGTGCATGTCAGATAGCTACAAGCATGGAATTGGCCGAGAAAAACACCAGAGAATTTGTTCCCAATGCTGGTAGTGAAACAGTTAGCAGTAGTGGCTCAGTGTGTAAAGTAACTGTAGCTAAAAGGAATAAGTATACCACAAAACAAGGAACACATGCTGATTTAAAATGTAAGAGGTGCCGAGGGAAACATGAAAGCTTTCAGTGTAAGTTCAAGAATTCAAAGTGTTACAATTGTCAACGTATTGGACATATTGCTCCTGCCTTTAGAAGTGATAAAGGTAGAGTATATGCCATTGAAGGTAGAGAGAAGAAAATGAAAAACAGTATTCATGAGAGTATTAGTAATTTTGGATCTGATAATGATGAGAGTGCCCATGTGTTTACTATTTACACCTGTCGTGAAGAGAAAGTTAAACATAGGTATAATGTGGACCTGTGTATTAATGACACACCTGTAATCATGGAAATGGATACTGCAGCTGATTTCTCCATAATGAGTAAAGATATGTATGAGAAACTATTTGCGCATGTGCCTTTAGAAGACTCAGGTGTCAAGTTGAGAACTTATACTGGAGAGATTTTGAACACAGAAGGTAAATTAGAGTGTGAGGTAAAGTACAAAAATCAAAATTTAATGTTGCCATTAATTATAGCTAATTATGTGAATAGACCAACTTTGTTAGGTAAGAACTGGTTGTGTGAACTTGAGATGGACTGGAAGGAGATATTTAGTGTTAGAATGTTTAACAGTATTCCAGGTCTTGAGAAATTGCTTGAAAAATACAAGATTTTATTTGTAAAGGGACAGAATGTTATAAAGGGTTATGAAGCTCATATCACCATTGACAAAGATGTTACACCCATATATGCTAAGTCCAGACCTGTTCCTTATGCATTGAAAGGTGAGGTTGAGAAGGAATTAGACAGACTTGTGAGTGAGGGAATTATTGTGAAAACCGCCAAGAGCAATTGGGCTGCTCCAATAGTAATTGTACCTAAAGCTGATAAATCTGTTAGACTATGTGGTGATTATAAAGTTACCATTAATCAAGCTGTTGAGGATGAGCAATATCCCTAACCCACATCTCAAGATTTGTTTGCTGCACTAACAGGTGGAACCATTTTCACTAAGTTAGACTTGTCCCAAGCATATACTCAGGTCTCTGTTGATGCTGAAAGTCAACAGTACCTTACCATCAACACTCATAAAGGATTGTATAAGTTCAAAAGGTTGCCTTATGGTGTTAAAAGTGCACCAAAGTTATTTCAGTGCATCATGGACAAAATTCTTGTGGGTCTTGCCAATGTGTTATGTTTTCAAGATGATGTCCTTAGTGTTGACAGTGACATCCAAAATCATGTCAAAACCCTAGCCACAGTATTCGAAAGATTGTTGGCACACACTGTCATGCTCAACAAGAGCAAATGTTCATTCCTAGCTGAAGAAGTAACTTATCTTGGCTACAAAGTGAATGCAGAAGGGCTGAGACCTGTAGAAGATAAAGAAGGAGCCATAGTAAATTTACCTGCTCCAAAAAATGTCAGTGAATTGAAAGCTTTCCTAGGTATGATACAGTATTATTCAAGGTTCTTGAGTGGACTTTCATCAGTTTTAGCCCCTCTGCATGAACTATTAAGGAAAGGGATACCATGGAAATGGAACAATGCAACTCAGAAGTCATTTGAAGATTGTAAAGCTGCTCTGTCTTGTACTGATGTTTTGGTCCACTATGATACCAGTAGAACACTAAGGCTTGCTTGTGATGCATCGGGCTATGGATTAGGTGCTGTCATAAGTGTATGTATATTATGTATAATGTATGTATACCATGTATGTACTCTATATATACACATTATTTCTCTAGTCAGGAGCGTGTGGCAATGCCCCTGTTTCATGTCACCACACGCTTAGATAAATGTGCCTGGCGACATCTGGAAGCTGCTACTGTACTGTAGTGGATTTCTCCCCTACAAACGCTGTTTATCGCTGAGTAGCCGACCCCGCGAATTCCACAGTGTATTCCTCGTGGTCTGGGTCAACCAGCGCCGCCCACGGAGCGGGGGTCAACTGTCTATCCACGCCTACCTCCGCTATAAAAGACGTGACCTCGTGGTAACCTCTCTCTTTTCTACCTACACCAACCAGCAAGCAACACCTCCTCCTCCGCCTGCCTGGCGGTCCTCGCTCCCACCGGAGAGCATGGCGACCCACAAGCTGGTCCTCCTCTGAGCACCCTCACCAACCAGCTCCCTCTTCTTCTATCTACAGCCGCAGCAAGCTACACCACCTCCTCCGCCGCTGCCTGGCGGTCCTCGCTCCCGCCGGCGAGCATGGCGACCCACAAGCTGTCCTCCTCTGAGAATCCCCACCAACCAGCTCTCTCTACATCACGCTTATAACCACGCTACCACTTCCCAGCACCAAGCTGCATTGTACATCCAATACAACATGTACACAGAGAGCACATTGTGAGTTTCCTTTCTCCATCCCATCCTGAGTGTGAACCCAAACAACCCATACCCCACAAATGGTGACCCCCGGAGATTCGCACTCACACAGGATGGAGGAGAAACAGATCACGCTCCCAGTCTTCAAGCAACATGGAAGACTGGCTTATCCACCCAGAAGCAGCGCTCAATGTCTCTACAGCTACTGTCTCTACACCGCAGGTTAGACACCCTAGAGCAGCTCTGCTACTCTAAGCAGACAGCTGCTCCTCTTCCTGCCCCAAGCACCAAGTCCTACTGACCCCAACGCACCCGTCCTGCCTCAGACGCCGCCCCCGGCCCAGCAGTACCCCCTGCCGCTTCTCCTGATGCAGCCCCTGCTCCCGAAGTGGCCCATGCGTCTGAGTGCGGACCCACGCACCCCTCTTTTCTCCCTCAGGTACCCCCCTGCTACTGTCCTGCACCCTGCTGCTGTCGTGGACCCAGCTGCTGTCACGAGCCCTCATCCGCTTCTGGTGACACAGCCCCTGCTCCTGACCCAGGCCCACACACCCCAGCAGGCGCATCTGACGACTCTGTACCTGCCGTGAGGGAAGCACAACATTCATTGCCTCCACACACCCTTTTTCTCCCTCTCTACTCCCACAGATATTCTGTATCTAGACAGTTGTCTCATCTAGCGGCCGGCTCAACCACGCCATCGCCGTTATGTTTCACATGAGGTATGCACCGCCCGTTCTGCCTCACATGTGCCATGCAACCCTGCAGACAACAAGTCTCCTACACCGCCTGGAGGGAAGGAGGGAGTATTGTAGTGGATTTCTACCCTACAAATGCTGTTTGTCGCTGAGTAGCCGACCCCGCGAATTCCACAGTGTATGCCTCGTGGTCTGGGTCAACCAGCGCCGCCCATGGAGCGGGGGTCAACTATCTACCCACACCTACCTCCGCTATAAAAGAACTGACCTCGTGGTGACCTCTCTCTTTTCTACCTACACCAACCAGCAAGCAACACCTCCTCCGCCTGCCTGGCGGTCCTCGCTCCCGCCGGAGAGCATGGCGACCCACAAGCTGGTCCTCCTCTGAGCATCCTCACCAACCAGCTCCCTCTTCTTCTAGCTACAGCCGCAGCAAGCTACACCACCTCCTCCGCCGCTGCCTGGCGGTCCTCGCTCCCGCCGGCGAGCATGGCGACCCACAAGCTGTCCTCCTCTGAGCATCCTCACCAACCAACTCTCTTCTTCTAGCTACAGCCGCAGCAAGCTACACCACCTCCTCTGCCGCTGCCTGGCGGCCCTCGCTACCGCCGGCGAGCATGGCGACCCACAAGCTGTCCTCCTCTGAGCATCCTCACCAACCAACTCTCTTCTTCTAGCTACAGCCGCAGCAAGCTACACCACCTCCTCTGCCGCTGCCTGGCGGCCCTCGCTACCGCCGGCGAGCATGGCGACCCACAAGCTGTCCTCCTCTGAACATCCTCTCCAACCAGCTCTCTCTACATCACGCTTGTAACCACGCTGCCACTTGTACATCCAATACAACATGTATACAGAGAGCACATTGTGAGTTTCCTTTCTCCATCCCATCCTGAGTGTGAACCCAAACAACCCGTACCCCACAGTACCACATGTTGCCTGAGAGGTCAGAGTGAGGTCAGTTGACCCCTATAGGAGTGTAAGGACTACCTGCGCTTGTAAGCGCACCTTGTATATTTCCGTTAATAAGAACCTACAGAACTCTACAGGTGTTTATGTTCGCCCCTGTAGTTAGAACCAAGTACCCCGAACATCTCCAATAAGTCACATAATGGATAACGGTGAAGAAAGACCCATTGTATATGCCTCGAGAACTCTTACCCAAA